>NW_027502255.1:0-57238 GCF_021521415.1 Bidens hawaiensis
TGTGATGGGGTTTAAGTGTAAATGTGGAGAGATGTTTTGTGGGGCCCATCGGTATGCTGAAGAGCATGGTTGTGAGTTCGATTTTAAGAGGACCGGGAGGGAGGAAATAGCGAAGGCGAACCCGGTTGTGAAGGCAGATAAGGTGACCCGGATTTAAAATTTTTGGGTCGGGTTGGGTCAGGTTGGATAGATTAGAGTAGTTGAATAATTATTATTTGGGGAAAGTTATATTGGATATGTTCTAAAAAATGTTATATAATTTTTTACATTTGGTGGTGGTTTTTATTGGTTAAATTTGTTGTCTAATGGTTGTTATAAATTAACTTACATCAAAAGATATTGAGTTAGAATTTATTCAAATCTGAATATTGTTATTTGAATTTATTAATCTATTAATTTGAAACTCAAATTCGAATTTGAATCTGGTTGTTTTATGTCTATTTGAATAAAAAGCAAACCAAAAGATTCAAAAGTTTAAAAGTATTGAAAAAGAATTCTTAAATACTAATTATTAATCGTATATAATATTTAAGATAAGACCTAGACTAACCCAAAAGTTAATATATCAGATAGAAAAATGTAACAATATCACATCCAAATATGTAATGCATATTCGGGTTATTCAAGTGTTTAATACTAACTGCTATTTTGCGTTATTAAAAGTGTTTAATCGAGTGAATCGGTTGCTAGTCTGCTACATATTGAATTATCGACTTCATTGTTCTGCAAAATTGATGTTTAGATTTAGGTTCTCATTGTAGTAGGGTTCTCAGAGGCTGAACTGAGAACCCATTTTAAAAAGAATACATACTGAAAACCCGACCATATGTATTATTGCATTTGATCCGATGTAGGCTCTCATTTTATGTGAGCATTCTAGACTCAAATTTGCACACCCCTAAATATATATACACCATACTATTTTAAAAAAATTTTAATTTAGGTAAATGTAAATAGACTTAAAATTTCCGAAATTTACCTTTTGTGGAAATTTCTAAAATTGCAAGACTTTTGAGGAGTGGACTGTCTCATCTCCTACTTAAGAAAAACAATAGCATGTGGACAGGTGGTATCAACTATCAACTAACAAGACTTATTTGTTCGTAAGATAAACAGTACGTATTAACATGAAGGTAAAGGACAAAATACCCCTGCAATTATGTTAATGAATCTGAGAAAAAAAAGTTTAGTGTTAAATATGGTTAATAAAGATGGCAATTTTTCTTCTAGTTTTTCTTCATATGACGACTTAATTTGGTTTCAAGTTTCTGGGTTCAATCGGTTACAAAAACTAGGACCGGACTTGGTCACATGAGGTAAATGGTCCAGCGGTAAAGACAAAGTTTCTTGAACATGCAAAGGTAAAAAGTTACAAAAAGATTTGTCTTTCAAAAAAAAAAGAAGAAGAAAAATTAGGATTGATCCGAACCTCTTTGAACAAGATCATATTTTTTTTAACGACAACTCAAAGGCGCATCTAAACTACTCGCTCTGCAGTCTACTAACGGAAGAAGCATCATATCATACACTACGATACTACTTTTTTTTTTCTCTTGAAATGACAATTTTATTAAACCAAAAGAATGACCTATTATAAGACACAAGCAGCCCAAAACAACAAGCAAAAAAAAAAACAAGAAACAAAAATAAACATACAATCGATTAGTTGGAAAATTCACGAAGTTGAACCTGCTCAATTTATCCCGCTCCAAGCTTGTTCTTTTGTTTATTTGCTTCATCTACATGAAGGATACCGATTTAAAGTCATTCACCAACTTTGATAATACAGATAGAACCTCATTGAAAATACAATCATTTCTAAATAGCCATATCATCCAACACACGATTGTCGATATAGATTACACCACAGGACACGTCTCCTTGTTCTTTATATTTCATATTTAAGAATTTATTCCACCAATTAAAATTTGACCCAGATAAATAATTTACCGAATCATGCATTATCGATCATATCACCTTAAATAACGTTCACATGTATAATGTTGCAATTCACAAATAAATGCTTTGATGTTTCAATGCCGCTACCATAAAACACACAATTGAAGTCTTTTTTTAACAATCAAATATATTATTTACAAACCACCTTTAACAATCAAACTCTAACTCATCATTTTAAAGTAAACCATCCTTACGGTTTCAATTATCTATGTTATATATTATTTTTGTTAAATATTCAAAATTTAGAACATTTTAAATCCTTCCAGAAAGTTTTCTCTTGAAATCACATGTTTTTTCCTGAACTAAAATATAAATGACAGATATGTTACAATATATCTATTTAATGTTAATGATACTCCAGTGGTCCGTGAATGATCCTAATTTACCGTTTAAAAAAAAAACACTACGCGGCTTAAGTACTCTAAATGACCAAACCACCCTCACAGTTGTTGGCAAACTTAAACTTCTAGTAAGGGCAAAATATGTTTTTAACCAACTCTCCGCCATCATTATGAATCACTTCTTAAGAGTTAAGTCAAACTAATATTTCGCACCCTTGGCTTATAAATACATTATTATTATTCCAACAAATTTATAACATAAGTTTCTTATCATTAATATTAAAATATATTTTAAAATGAAGAATTTTATTATTAATATAATATGATTTTCAAATGTGTGGTCATGGTCAAAAGTATTTCGAAAGTATTGATTTCTCTTTTTAAAAAGGAAATACGTCAACATTTAAAAAGTAAAATAAAATATTGTATGGAGAAAACGAAAGAACAATCAGTTTGATGTTCAATCACGGCCGCCTACGTACATATGTAGGATACTTATAAGAGGGGAGGGGGCATTAGTATGGGTAAGTTTTATTGGTTATTTATCACATGGTAAATCCATCTCTAACCATGTGGGTAGTTTGTCAAATTACAATTTGTGGCAAAGGTTTATCATATGACAAACCCATTGGAGGTTTTTGAAAAATTAAACACCCATTAATATTTCAATGAAATTTTAATTTAATTACATTTAATTGTTTTTTTATTTTTAAATTTAAACAAGAAAATTTTAGGGTACTTGTGGTTATGTGTTTCCAGTTATTTTATGGTTTGTGAGTACTTAAGTGTATAAATGAAATAACTGTGTATGATCGGTCGGTACATGGGTACTAACCATAAGCGTCCCTGAACAAAAAAAGGTATACAAATTATTTGCTTAATGTATCTATTTTTGGAATTATTTTACATGTATTTTTAAATCGTTGAAATTTGAGTGTAGGATACTTATAAAATACATAAAAGAAGAGAGTATCGAACACTTTATCCCCATTATTGTTTTTTACCGTTATCACGTGACAACGAAATATAGTTTTTACAATCGTTCAAAGCAAAAATAAAAATATAGTTTTACATTTTATCATCATACACAACAAAAAGGTATTGAACGGTTCAGCCAATAAATTTTTGTAAATTAATTGGATAAACTTTTTATTATTTTTTATATATATATTTATAAAAGTATAATATTCTTTTAATTTATTCAACTTTCACTTTTTGAAACCCCTTTATTATTAGATATACTGTTACGACCTTTTACATAATTGATTTCAGTCTTTCTTCTTTAGATCACTCTTTTTGAGGCACGTGGACAACTCAACAATATCTCGGGCTTTTAAAGCTAGTTGTTATTAATGACTAATTCCGAATACTTACAATGGCATTAATATGAAATCATATGTCCGACTTGGGTCAAAACCAGTTTTTTCCCGGCTTGGGTCAAACTTGGTCAAAGCCAGTTTTAGTTGAAACCAGTTCTGGCTTGGGCGAAACTTGGTCAAATCCAATTTTAGTGAAACCGGTTTACCAATGCAAATTATTTTACGTGCGTCAAAGACTATATATAAATAGCTTTTATTGAAACTGTTAAAATGAAAAATAGCACATTACTGCATTAGGGGTTTAAATCACCTTCGGTTTCGGTTTTAATCAGAACCAAACTGAACCGAGTGGGTTCTTAACGTTTCAAAGCATACACAACATCTATGGCGGTGAAGGGTTTCTGGCGAGCATGCTCTGTGTACAGGACACTAGTGAAGAAATGATTTGCTTTTAAAGAGTTAAATGCAATTTGCAACCTTGTAGTCAATACTAAAATGGTTATGTTAAAAGGCAAACTGGTCAATTTGCGCCCAGCTTTTTGTTAAAAAATGGTTATGTTATAAGGCAAAATGTTACATTGAACAATGTATACAATGTATCATTTTTATATATTCAATGCTGTTAACATTGTTAACACTAAAAGAAAGCCATTAGGGTTGATCACGAGTCAAAGGACTTAGAGTGACGAGACCTTCGGTTGCCACTCACCCTGCAGCCCCACAGATGGTTCACGCAAACCAGGCAGTGACCTTAAAACAAAAGACCAAACATGTTTCAGACCATATGGTTCCGGTCTAAGGGGCTGGTGCAAGATTGACAAAGGCTGTTGAAGTAGGCTCAATTGTGATCAGGAAACATTAAAATGGCCATTATATATATATACTCAATCAGTATGATCCTTTTGAAACAAGCAACTATTTTCAAACAAGTCATGTTAACCAAAAAAATAATTAAAAATCCACCGTAATTAAGCCCAAATCCGACATTACTTGATAGATTCAACAAGGTAAACAGAAGAACTTGAAAACTAAACAATCCCAATATTCAACCAAGTCGCATGAAAAACAGAAACAGTTTACGAAATTGCATAAAGAAACGACAATTCAACAACAAAAAAAAACCGCATGCCATCACTGTTGATCTTGATCCGCATCCAGGTTGCTCAGAAACATCTATAAAAGAAAATTAGGACTACTTTAACTGAAACAATTATAAATTACATAACAAAATGAAATAACCTTTTCAAAAATCTGAATCAGAAAAATCATCTTCATCATCGAAATCTTCGATAATGACGTCTTTCCTCGACTTCCGAACCCAGTCCCGTGTACAGATTAATGCTTCAATGACAGTAACAGGTAACGCGCTTCTATACGAATCTAATACTCGTTTTTCTGTATAGAAAGCACACTCCGTAGCAACGCTTGAAAGCGGAATTGCCAAAAGCTCTAAAACAAAATATAATAAGAAAAATAAGTATCTTATAACTAACTAAAAATAATTATTTATAATAAAAGTATAATACCTTTTGCCATTTTGGATAAAGTTGGATACTTTGAAGCATTTAGTTTCCACCATTGCAATATATCAAAGTCTTCTGTATTTTGTATAGTGGCATCATGAAGGTACTTTTGTAATTCAGTTATATCATCATTTGAATTTGTTGTTTGATGATACATCAACTCATATTCATTGAACAATAACCCGAACTCACCCGTGACATCTTTAACCATATCTTCAACCATCTTATCCACAACTTCTTGTTCAGTATTTGACTCTTTTTTCAAGTTACAAATTGTTCTAAAACCATACTTGATAACCTCAACCTTCATGCGCGGATCTAATATAACAGCAAAATACAGCAGCATATTGTTTTTCTTTCGATCACCCCAATTCTTACCAAACATTTTCGCCATTGTATTCGCCATAAGCTTAAAGCGCGGGTCGTGCTCACCCTTCAGTTCATGTAAACGAGCATCGATATCCATATCTTCACTGAAAAATTGATTAGCTACCACATACGTTGTATTAGACATTTCCATAGTTTTACCTTTAAAGAATTCTAACAACGATGCCAATTTTCTTGCATAAACCCAATCAATACGCCCCGGAACTTTATTTTCGCAAACTCGTTTGAAATCTGGATCTTTAATTTGACATAAATCAAACGCCTCCTCAAATTCGGGTGCCATTTTCAACATATCATATGTAGTGTCCCATCTAAATGGGAAATCATAAAATACTCTTTTTGGCTCTAGTTTTTTTCTCAACAACACAAGATTTGAACCTGTCAGGATAATATCTAGCATATCTAACTGCACTACGAACACGCTCAATTGAATTATTTAGCGATTTGAATCCTTTTTCACAACCGAACTTATAGCACTCGTCATACACCTAATATGAAGATATTTACCATTAGATATCAAGTTCGGCAACTTACTCTTCAAATACAAAATTGCATCGTCACTATACGATGCATTATCCATAGTAATCGTCACGACATTCTCAATTAATCCCCATTCTTCCAAACATTCAACAACTGTGCTTCCAATATCCTCGCCATCACCACTAAAAAGAGATCTAAAGTTGATTATTTTATTGTGCAAAGTCCAATCATCGTCGATATACTGTGCGCTTAAACACATGTAATCAACTGTTTCCTCTGAAGTCCATATATTAGTGGTAAGACAAACTCTTTGTTTATTGTTCTTAAACAACTTTCTTAACTTCATCTTCTTTTTCAAAAAGTAATCACAACAATCTTTTGCTAATGCAGACGGTGAAGGCATGCTAAAATCACGGCACGCAGCTTCCACAAACTCTTTAAATCCCGCGTTTCTAACAAACGAGAAACGAAGTTTGTTGATTATTATCATTTTTGCTAAGGCTTTTCTCGCTTTTGCTTTATCCGGTTTCAAGCTACCATCCCCGGCACCAGTAAGAGCTTTGATAAACTCCTGAAATCTCCTGCTTTCAGCAAACGAGAAAGGAAGACCGTCGCAGATAATCATTTTCGCTAATGATGTCCTTATATGCTGAGTAATGTCTTCCTCATCATCGTTAACATCTTTCGAATTATTCGGGTCTTGCGTACATGCCGACGAGTGTTGTTTTGTTGATGTTCCACCAACACTTGGGTGTGTTTCATGCACTTGAGAGCAGTGGTTGCACTTGCCTTTTATGTTCCCCTCGTTGTCGTTGGATCTTTCAAAGTAGTCACAAACGGATTTCTGTTTCCTTTTCTTTATTTCATTATTTTGTGACTCCATCTGCTATTATAAGAAAAAACAAACACAGATTAAACTTTAGTTTGCATTATGAGAACTAGAGGTACAGTAACCGAGTTTTTGTGTAAGTCGGTTCGGGTTGAAACCAATTCGGGTTTGGGTCAAACTTGGTCAAAATTAACTTTAGTTGAAACTGGTTCACGCTTGGTCAAAACCAGTTTTAGTTGGAACCGGTTCTAGATTGAGTCAAACATGGTCAAAAAAAGTTATAGTCGGAAAGGTTCCGGCTTACATAAACCTTGGACAACAACAGTTTTATTTGGAACCGGTCTCAGCTCGGGTCAAACATAGTCAAAACCAGCTTTAGTTGGAACCGGTTCCAGCTTGAGTCAAACTTGGGTCAAAAACACTTTTAGTCGAAATTGGTTCCGTTTTTGGTCAAACTCAGTCAAAAACACTTTTAGTTGAAACTGGTTCCGATTTTGGTCAAAACCAGGTTTAGCTGAAGCCAGTTTTGGCAAAGAAAGCACCGGTTCAGTTCCGGTTTGGGATTGAAACCGGGTTTTAACCTGTTCTGTTAGGGTTTAACCGGAGGTACACAAACCGAAACCAAACCGGCGGTTGGGCTTTCATTTCTGGGTTACAAACCATCTCTGGTTCAATTGGTTTATTGTGCACCTCTAAAGATAATATTCATTCTAAACCTATGAATATGTTAAAAGTTTCAAACATTAACATAAGTAAAATCATAGACTACTAACCTATCCACGAATCAACCCACCGAAACAACACTAATAGACAAAATGGTGGGGTGACTGTTGGTTATCCGGCGCGCTTACACGGTATACTACGGGACACAAAATACAAATTAACTGTTTTTATATAAGTAGATATTTTAATTTAATGGCAAAGTTAAAATTATAGTAGTAACTAAGCTAGCATCACAATTCACAGTCATATTGACAAATTAACGTACATCTGATATTTGATTATTTAAAGCAGAGGAGGAAAGCTAAATAGATGACTATTTAAAACATTAAAATACTCTTTGTGTTCCCGAGTTTCATTTAACTGAGGAAAGGGAAGGAAAAAAAGGATGAGAAAAATATGTTGTGTTCCCGAGTTTCATTTAAGAAAGGAAAATTTAAAAGAGGTGTTCCCGAGTTTCATTTAAAGAAAGAAAATGAGAGTGAAGAGAAAATGATGAGTAAAATAAAAGAATTTGTATCTTTCCAAATTGGAAGGATTATGAAGGAAAATAAGTTGAAGCGAAAGAGGAGATACCAAAAGAAAAGATAAGAAGAGAAAATTTTCTTTTCCTTGTCTTTCTTTTCTTAAATGAACTCGGGAACACAACGTTCTTCAAGTTAACATATAAACACTAACCGGACTCAGATAACAATAAATGCAAACCACGTTGTGTGGCCGTATTGGCTCCATATAATCTACTAGGCGTATTGGCTGCTCTATACGTCTTATAAGATTAATTAACTATACATGTCCTATCAGGCGTACCGACTCTATATGTCCTATCAGCCATATGCAGTCGTATTGGACCTGATGGTAAGCCGATGTGAACTCCCACCACTTGCCCTAAAGCATGAGCCTGATTAAAAACTTCTCTTTTCAAGGTTCATAGCTATATTAGTAATGATATAGAACTCAACAATACTAATATAAGACATATTTTGGAAAACATTGATTAAATTTCATTTGACAACTAAAACATGTATTGAAATATATGTTGTGCTGGTGGTTGATCATATATCTCATGGCTTAGAGAAGGAAAAGTTGATGAGTAGTTAACAATGTATTTCAAAATCTGAATAGAAATAAGAAACAATAAGTACCTTACATGAACCCTTTTTTCGGAGCTGGTTATTGAAATTAGAAATTAAAAATTATAGAAATTAGAAATTAGACTGGTTATAGAATTTAGAAAGAATATGTCTTTGAATCTAGGTCTGGAATGGAAGAACATCAATCGGGTGATGATTGGAGAGCTTTGTTATTGATAAACTCTCTCAAATTCGGCCTAAATCAGTTATGGCTAGGGGTGGCAAATATGACCCATTGGGTTGAATAGTGTGACATTCATCATTTTCGGTTTAACTTGTATTTGTTTTTTTTTAGACCCGACCCGTTTTGGTCTTTCGGATCCTTCGTTATTAATAAAATATTGGGTTTTATGTTCATTTATGTTACACAAATGTCGGATCAAGAAAACATCATTTTCGGTACTTTAAAACACCTATTTATGGCTAAAAATAACTTAAACAAACTTAAAGGAATAATTGTGTCAAACACCTCTTGTTGTTTTGTGCATTGTTTGGCCATTTTTAACCAATGAAATGCAATTATACCCCTTATGAGTATACTATACTTTTTCCACTACAAAAACAAGTCTCGTGCACCCATTTTGGTTTGCTCTTTCTTCTCCAAACTCTCTCAATCTAAGATCCAAGTATTCCATTCTTCAAGTTCTTGATAGTTTGACTCTTCAAGGTCAAACTAATACTAATCTTTGTTTCTACCTAATTCTTGTTAATTAAAGCTTGTTATTATAACTTGTCTAAAACATACTCCTCTTGTTTCCTTGGCTTTCCCTTCTCCGGCCATGTCGGTTTAGGTGTATTGCTAGGCAAGGCTTCATGGAGGACTATTATAGTCCTTGTTAAACACTTTAATTTATGCTGTAATTTATGCAAGCTTACTAATGTTGTTTAGTTTCTAATTACTTTAGTTTTCAAATCATTTTAATGAGTTCTATGGTATTGGGTATGTGACCATCATTCTCGGTTTCATCCCGAGTCAAGAGCCGAACCAAAACCGAGCTTTTGTTTAAATACTTTATTGTTAACATATTGTATGTAAGACTTGAGTAATATCATTTCTAAGTTTGTTCTAATGAGTTCTATGGTATTGGGTATGTGGTAACCATCCTCGGTTTTATTCCGAGTCAAGGACCGAACCAAAACCGAACTCTCATTTAGATGCTTTATATTTAAAATGATTTAATAATATGTTACATTTAAGATTTGTATATTATAAATTCTAAGTTCATTTTAATAAGTTATATGGTATTGGGTATGTGATAACCATCCTCGGTCTTATTCCGATTCAAGGACCGAACCAAGACCGAACTAAACCAAGTTCACTCGCTTAAGACACACTAGTTGTGTTTTGGGCCACCGAATCTCGTATTTTTCTCTAAAACTATATTATAAACTAATTTTAATTATTTTCTCAAAATACTTGGCATGTCGGATCCAACTTGATCTCATAACAAGTTTGGACTGACAAAACCAAACACTCGCTTGACGGACGTCGAGGTTCTCCTTAATAGAGCTAGACACTTGGTTAAGTTTCTTTTGATTTCATTGAGTTATCTCATAACATTTATTACTTTGGAATCTTGGCTTCGAGCTTGACCAATTATCAAGACTCGAACCGACAAATCCGAACACTCGTAAAATCTCGTTTTGGTATCTATCTAACAAAGGATCTTGCAAAATTGCAACCTTACCCAAATATTTACTTAACAAAGGTTAAGTAAAACTAATGAATAGAATACCGAGATCCGATTTCGAGTAAACTTACTTTTCTAAAACCATTACTTTAATTCTTATGTATTTACACTTTAACTCTCAAACTTTAATTATTCATTTTACTTGTCAAGTTATTTTACTTTAAAGCTTTTAAAACCATCTACTTACTCAAGACCCTTTTTAATCTAGGTATTGCCCGTTGAACTTATCATTCCCCGTTTTATCGCAAACTATCCTTCAAGTTACTTATTTCACGTGAGTACATTTCATCCCCCGTTTTCATTTTTATATTTTGGGGGTAACATGCATACTTATTCAAAACAAGAATGATTTATAACACTCTATCCTCAAACCACAAACTCTATGGTGTATGATACTTAGAATACTTGCTCTATTGTGTGTTATATGTTACATATGCTTTACTAGCACGAGTGTTTATTTTTATGTTGTTGTGGATCCTCAATAAGTATGATCATACGCACCCCTAACTACTTTAGCCTTGTGCTAGTAGAATAGGGCCTCATTATCCAAGTATGTCGGTTGTTACCGATTAGAAAGGATCCTCATTCACTTATGATTTATGTACCGCAATTGTTGCTTTTATTTATAGTCTCGTATAAGTTTGTGGATTTCGCCTCATATTATATATACTCAAAACTATGAAATTGCTCACCAACATTCATGTTGACAAATATTATTTTATGCTTTGTTACAGGTTTAATTATTGGTTGATTGAAGTTTGAAGATGTTTTAGACTATCTTATTTGAGACCGTTTAGGTTATTAGAAGAATAAATAATTAAATTCTTATATTTGATGTTATTTGTATGAACAAGATGTGTACTTTTGGTGATTGAATGAAATTAATGAGTTGGTTAAATATTGTCACTTTAATAGTGTCTTGTGTTCGTGAGCAATCCGTTGCACCCCGGCATGTTCCGCCGCCTTTGGTCGGGGTGTGACAAATATGTTGTATTAAAATGTATATAATGGGTTAGAATGGGTCAAACTAAAAAAATAAAATGATTGAAACGGGTTGAAGTTTCTCAAGTTTTTTTTTATTTTTTATTGGAACGAGAAAAACGAAGGAAATTTTTTAGTACTTTTACTTTTTTAGTTTTTTATTTATATTTTGAGTTATGATTTTTTAATTAGTTTTTTTGAATTTTTTAATGAGGGGTTTTTGAAATGAGTCAAATTGGGTTTTTGAAAGTTCAATCCATTTATACCCATTTCAAAAACCCCTCATTAAAAAGTTCAAAAAAACAATTAAAAAAATCATAACTTAAAATATAAATCAAAAACTAAAAAAGTAAAAGTAGTAAAAAGTTTCATCCGTTTTTCTTGTTACAGTAAAAAGAAAAGAAAAAAAAATTTGAGAAATTTCAACTCATTTTGACCCGTTTCAATCATTTTCTTTATTTAACTTGACCCATTATATACATTTTAATACAACTTATTCAACCCAATGGGTCACATTTGTCACTCCTATCTATGGCAGTTAATGTCCGACTATGATAAGATATACAATTTCATATATATATATATATATATATATATGCATGCATTCATCTATATGTCACATTTCTCACTATTCAGGAACCACGAACGGAGAATACTTTGCAATGCATCGACATCAAATGTCGTTTCTACTGTGTCTAAGGCTCTGGATTTTTTGACATTTGACATCGTAGATTAGGGGACCAAACTGTGTTGTAACTAGGGTATAGCCCGTGTTACACACGGGTGGAAAACATGTCAACAAACATAATAAATTTAAACAACAAATTCAAGCAACACAAAACTTCTTCAAACTTTCGGACCAAAACGTTAACCATTTACATTGTCTAGATATTAAAAGTTAAAAGTTACAATAAGTTAATGTACATCGAACAACCAAAAAACATCGACAAAAGATATCAACATATTCTTTCATATTAACCCACCATCAACTTCTTCAAACATTCTACCAAAAGAAACTCATTTTGCTTCACAAAATATAATAAAACAATAGCATCCAAATTAAATATACCATAATAACATCTATCTATCTATTCTAATAAAAGCCTACCATTTTTGCCACTTGTCAATACCATAGCCCTCCTTATCTTTTTTTCAACCAATTTTCACATATGGTCCTTATCTTTTAAGTCATTTCAATATATGACATTAAAATTATAGGTTTATTCTAACTAAATCCATTACTACATATACTAAGTATTCTTCATATAGATTGACAATGGACGATTAGTGAATTTTGAAGTGTTAATTAAAGTGTTTATTATGATTGATATTCAAAATAATAAACAATAAACATTCGATTCAAAATATGTGAAATGAGAACAATCGACTTGAACTAAATCTTGATAACGTCAGCGGCTAAGACTTAGCCTTTAATACCTAAAAATACATATGATTTTAAAAGTAAAAGTTTTTGGGTTGACCCTAAACCTAGAATTCGGACCCAAGAGCCAACCCGAATTACTTCGGTTCAGGTTCGGGTTTGCATTTTCTTGGGTACGAGTTTCACGGGTCGGGTTAGTTTGGGTTCAGGTACGGGTTTTTTTGGGTTGGGTTTCATGTTACGAGTAAAAGTGGCAGCCCTACTTTCAACGATTATAAATAAGAATCACTACTTTCAGTTTATGCAATTTTAAATATTCTAATATTCTTTTAACTCAGAATAATCACTATTATTTGAATATGGTTTTAAAGTTAGTATGTATTTTTCATTTTTCTGGGAATTACATTCATATGAAATAAACAAATCATTTTGTTATATTTAAATTTTCGGTTTTCATGTTGCTTGATTATACAATTTTTAATTGTAAAATATAAAGTCATAAAAATTTATCATACACAGAATAGTACTGACAACAAGTTATCATGATCAATCAATTTCAAATTATAAAGATTTTAAGGATGATTATATCATCAAAGTTCATGTATATGGTTTTTGGGAAGATCATGTTTTTTTTGGATAAAAATGAGTAGATGTTCGCAAATGACATCATGTTAATTGATTAAAATCTATGATATTTTATGTTTATGAATTTTTTTATTAGCATCATGGATATATATTTTTATTTATCTAGAGTTGGTATGTACTTGAAGAACCTTTTTTTGTCACACTGACAACTATATATGGCTATATCAAAAGTTATAAGCAAGCATATATGTTACTTTATTAAGAGTTAAAAGCAGACATGAACTAAATATTTTAATTTTTAATAAGCAATGTATACCTGCTAATACAATCACAAATGTAGTGTAAAAGAAAGTTTTTACCTATTTGTAACATATTTGTGTAATCTTAGTTATGTAATTTCTGTAATTTTAATTAAATTGTAATTTTATTAAAAATATAAATTTCACTTAATGGTCAAAGTTTAAAATTTTCAACAATTATCCGTGTAATACACGGGCCTCAAACTAGTATTTAATAATAAGTAACATTTGAACATTAATAAAGTTGTTTTTATTAAATTGATGTTTTTATTAAAATAAAATAACATACAACAACAAACAAAGTAAAATGACAACATAAAACATCTTTCTAACTTAAATCATTAAACCAAAAAGATATATCAATAAAAACCTTTTTTGGCCATCATTTTATACATAACAAATTTGATACTCTTTTAAAACAACCCATTTTGAAATATTTTCAAAATAGTTACAAAATATAAAAAAATTGGAATAAGTCAACTTCAAAAAATTATGTAATTTTTTTTTTATTTTTGACCAATCTTGCAAAAAACTTTTAAATCACTGACATTAATATTTTGTTAAACTTTCAAAACTTAAAAACGTTTTACAATAAGTGAATTTTCAAATAACTTTGGTAAGATTAAAAAATTTTATGTTGACTTTGAAAATAATTAAAGGTGAAAAAATATGATACAAAATCAATGAAAACAAAATATTAACGTATAGGAAATAAATCATCAAATATTTTTAATATTCTTTGAAAACATTATGAACACTTAGACTATCAAATTGTTTGGATGTTAGAATTAGAAGATTTATATTATGTTTAAAAAACTTAATAGTTAAAATGGGTAAACATATAATACGTTTTTTATTATACATTATTGAGAAATTTAGTGACATTAATATTTTGTGAAACTTGAAAAACGGTTTAAAATAAATGAAATTATAAAATACAACAAAAAAAGTTGAATTTAATAAAATGCATAATAACGTATCTTATGGTTCATAAGAGATAGATAATGTAATCAAAATATTATAATTCAATTAATACATAAATCTCTAAAAATCTCTTTGAATATAGCATTTGAAGTTATATACTTATATATATCTGTAACTTTTTTAGTAATATTTACCTATTATAAGTATGTATATCAAATATGACAATGTTATTAACAGAAAAGTAAGTCAACTTATTGAAATTGTTGGTTATGTGATTTTAAGTAATATGTCAAAAATCAAAAAGGTTAGGTTAGACAGTTAAGAGATTATAAATGAATTAATGAAACACCGAACCCCAATTTCATAAAGGATAAAACTAAACAAATAGGTCTCATTTTCAGCTTTAATTGTAACAGAATAGGAACCCGTGTTACACACGGGTGAAAAAACAAATACACAAAACATATAACTATAGATAACATATTCAACCAACACAATAATTAGACACAGGTTTTTTACAAAAATGTTAAACATTTATATCTTCTACAAATTAAGAGATCATAGTTACAAAATCTTGCTCTACACCTAACAACAAAAAAACCATAAGAATACATGAACATGCTTTTATCATATTAGCCAACCATCAAGTTCTTTAACATTCAACCCAAACAAACTAATTTTGCTTCATAACCTAAAAAAAAGCAAAATCAGCCTAATTAAATATACACTTTAAATATTAAGATATTTAGTATAAAAATATTTTATTTTTCTTAACCGACGTATATATACCATATATACATGTATTTTAATAAAAAAATATATTAAAAACGATTAAATTAATTGTTATATTTAAATGAGAATATTAATAAAGACATTACTAACAAACATATATGAATATCTCGTACAAACAGAAAATGTAATAGACACGTATTTAAGATATTGACATTTTATATTGATTATATAGTAGGAAAATGGATTAAATTAGAATATATTAAATGATTATTTAAGTTATAAATCTGTTTACCAAAATTTCTAGAACTATCAAAACTAATAGTCGATCAACAATATTAAAGGAAGTTATTAACTTTGAAAATTTTAGAAACACCGACACACATTATAGTCAATTCCAAAAATAAATTAGTCAACTTATTTATTTGAAATTCGAATTATTAATTTGGATACACGTAAAAAATAATAATTATAAATAATGACTTTCAACTTTATTATATGATTTGATTAAATTAGAATATAATAAATTGTTATTTAAGTTATAAATATGGTTACCAAAATTGTTAAACGAAATCCGTTATAGTCAAAGATCCTAAACACAAAAAATATTACAAAAATCATGGCATAATGTAATCCTGAAATTATTATTATTTTTTTAGTCTGTCCATTTTATATTATTTTATTACCATCAATGAAATCTGCATTCAATTTTGTTACAAACCCATTATCATTAATTGTGACATTTATTTCTAATTATAAATTGGTCAAACATATAAGATATGAAGTTTGTGGAAATTGGAAACTAATAAACATTATAATATTAACAATGGAAACCAAATTTTTTCATAACCAATTGTAATATATATTTTTTTAGAATTCAAATTCAAATAATATTTCGATTTTTATAGTGCAGTAATTGTTACAGTTTCCATAACCAAATGATGACACTCATTAGCATTATTTGTGGCATTTATGTCTCATTATACATTGGTCAAACAAAAAAGATGAAAAGTGTGTGAAAATTAGGAACTACTCAAAACTATAATCAGACTAATGGATATTGACAATAATATTGATAATTGATAAATATTTTTTGGAAGTGCAAAACTAAACAATATATAGTTAATAGTTTAAATTATGATGAAATTATATTCAAGACTTTCGATATAAATTCACAAATGTTAACAAATCTAAAGATTAATCATATCAAAATGAATTAATTTACATGAATTATATAAGCTACATATAATAATAAATATTGATAAATTAATAACTAAAATACATTCGTAATACCTGAAACAAACACAATCAGCCTATTTTCCATAAAAAAAAATCCTTCTATAGAATTTGCCAATTTACCAAGTTGGGCCACCAGAAACTATTGACAAATTATTAAAGATCAAT
The DNA here is from genome assembly GCF_021521415.1 of Bidens hawaiensis. Lineage (NCBI taxonomy): Eukaryota > Viridiplantae > Streptophyta > Magnoliopsida > Asterales > Asteraceae > Bidens > Bidens hawaiensis. Next base: position 16,683 of record NW_027502255.1, read on the forward strand.
TAATGTTAAATATGCAGAAATATTAAAAATTAATTCGGTAACAATTATCAATATATTTGACAGGAATAATAAACAAAATAATTCGAATAATGAATTAAGTTAACCTTATTTTCGTGTCAAAAACTTCAACATGTCCATTGGTTCTTCGAGTTTGATGTAGAACCTATATATATGATATGAAAATCATATCACAATTATAAGAATCAATGTTTTAAAAACCGGTATTTTACTTGTACCGGATTGGGCTATAAAATTGTACAACCGGTTGAACCGGTTTATACTGGGAGGTTCAACCGGTTGAATAGTTTACCTTATAATTTTCCTATAAATGTAACTTCAATCAGAAAATAACCCAAAACTAAATTATTCCTATAACAAAAAATAATCCAAAAGTTAATCAATATCAAAAAAATAATACAAAAATAGTCCTAAAGTTTACACGTTTGAATGTTTATCGTTGGTTTAAAAGTAATTTGAAAAAATATGGGCTACAAATATAAAAAAAATGCAAAAGCACTCAATTTTTAAAAAAATAGTCCTAAAGTTTACACGTTTGAATGTTTATTGTTGGGTTAGAAGTGTGACATTCATCAAATTTGAGTCTTGAGTGGTGCTCGTTTTGTAAACTTTTATTATGTAAGTCCGACTTAACATCCAAAAAAACCTTATTTAATTATTATATAATATTATTTTAGACATCGGCCTTAAATAAATCGATGTTGGTCATAATATAGTGTTGTTAAGAAAAACTTAAGGAGTTCTAACTGAGTTTTGTAAAGTTATTAGAAGCTTGGAAACATTTAAACTCGTTTTAAACCATTATTAGAACTTGAGGGGCCAAAGGGGTAACTTTAATACCCACCCATATATATAACAATAAACCCTAAACCTACACATTAACATCACAACAAAACCATAGCCGCCACTTCCTCTCTGGCCGTTTTCCGGCGAGATCGATTTTCCGACGAGGAGCCGGTGATGCGATTCCGGCCAACCCCACCTCCGGCCACCACCTCCGACGCACTATCACAGACCTCCGACACCACCACCCTTCTTCTCCGGCGACACCATCACCTCCGGCCACTTCCCTTTCCCCCCGAATCGTATTTCCGGCGACCGGAAAGCCTGCCGCCGTGTACGCGGTGCTTGTCTCTCTCTCTCTCGGCACTCTCTTTCTCTCTCGCCGTCTCTCTCTCTCTCGGCACTCTCTTTCTCTTTCTCTCTCCCGCCGTGTCTCTCTCTCTCTCAGCACTCTCTTTCTCTCTCTCTCTCTCTCTCTCTCTCTCTCTCTCTCTCTCCGCCTCCTCTCTCTCCCTGTATTGTTTTTCCGGCACGCCTCTGGCGGCCGGAATTGGCCTTGACGACCCTGATCGGCTCCGAAAAATGTTCTCGGTCAAACATCGTATGGTAAGTTCGAGATTTAGAGTTCTTTTATTGTCTTGTATCTAACACATAACCCGATAATCGAGTCAAATCCGGCTCACCCTTAAACCGACTTTAAAGAGTGTTTTTGAAATCATATTTATTAATCTCATAAATAATAAAGCCCATTATTATTTTTATTATTATTAACTAGATTATTATTATTATTATTATTATTATTATTTTAACTAGATTATTATTATTATTATTATTATTATCATCATTATTTTCATAATAATAGATTATTATTATTATTATCATTATTATTATGATTATTAAGGAATATTATTAAAATCTAATATTTTTAATATTACCCATTTTTTTTCGAGCCGAAACCCATGTCGGGCCTAATTACTATTTAACGTTATCGTTACCCGAGTTATATTTTTATCACTAATACTATTAGTATTAAAATGTTATAAGCTAGTTATTATCATTAATATGGCATATATAAATATTATTAGTAGTAAAATTCAAATATATTAATAATGTAATCAACAACAAAAGTAATTATTATTATATTGTTATTATTATTACTATTATTAGTTTTAACAACAATCCTCGAGTGGTAGTATAGTTATATATCATCAACATTATCTTATATATCTATATATATATATATAACATATTTTAAAAATCATTATTATCATTTCTATCTTAAACATTAATAATATTATTATAAACCTTATTATCAATTCATTTTTTTATAAAACCGAACTCTTGAATTAAACCCGTCTTGTTTCTATTTAATATTGGTTTAGTTATTTAAAAGCCCAAATAAAATAATATTATTTTATTTTAAATTATCAATTAAGTGTGAGTCCCTAATCGTTAGCAAATTAACCGGTAATCCGATTTACAACCGAACCTCATCGTTCCATGTTTCAAATGTAGTTTCAACTAAAGTTCAAGTTCATTAATATATTTTATTTATCCGTTTTCAATTAGCTTTCAAGTCGGATTCGTTCGTTTCGTTTACAAGCTTCCTATATGTCAATCACTTATTAGTTTCTCAATTCATCAATCGAGGTGAGTACTTTCATACCCCTTTTTCCATCTTCCGTTTTGGGGTGACATTTCATACTTATCAAACTAAATGTTTTATTTACTTGAATCTTTAAACCCACAAACGTGATTGTATGCTTTACTTAAATAAATGCTCGATTTGGTGATATATGCTTACATGATTATATGCTTATGTGTTTACCGCTTTTGGAAGGTTGATTCATAAATCCGTGAACTATTTGGTATTCTCTTATAGCACGGTGTCATTAATGTATTCTTATAACGACTTCACGAAATCCCGAGTCCATTTGGTATTCTCTTATGGAGGGTGTTGTTAATGTATTCTTATTAACGATAACTATTTTTAGCATGAGGCGGGTAGCCTCATGGACACTATGATCCGAGTATACTTGGTTGTTACCATTTAGAAAGGGTCCGAACTATTTATCTTTTGCATATCTAAATTGTTGCTATTATTTATTGTTTTGTATACAAGTTTTATGGCTTTTTATTACTATATACTTATATGCTCAAACTTATGAATTGCTGACCAACCTTTGTGTTGACAAACTTTATTTTATGAAATGTTAAATGTTTGACTTTTGTTGACTCGAGGACTTGACGAAAACGTTACCAAGACTATTAGGATATTAGTAAAACGAACAATATAATTGCTACTTGTATTCAACTTGTTTGTGTGGACGAGATGTGTTGTTTATTGATTTGTTGAAATAAAATGAGTTAAATAAATATTGTCACTTTAAATAGTGTCTTGTGTATTTGTCCAATCACGTTGCACCTCGACATGTTCCGCCTTTGGTCGGGGTGTGACAAGAAGTAATTTTGAAAAAATACGAGCCACAAATATCAGAAATTTCTCAGGCTTAAAACCGGTTTGCCGATAAAAACCGGTATTTTAGACAAAAACCACCGGTACGATGTTCTAGTAAATCGGTCAAAAATACCGGACTCAAAATGGCGGCCTATTGTGTGAAATCCAGTTTAACCGGTTCAACCGGCCGGTTTGAACCGGTTTTTAAAACGCTGATAAGAATACAAACAACAAAAGTGCAAAGAAAATTAAATGATAATCAGATTAAAGAATAACATATGAGAATCGATCATTAGAGTAGAATAAATACCTTACCAGAATGTTGTGTACGGCTAACACGTCGAACAAACGAATGGCATAAATTAAAATGAAAAGAACATCTTGAGGGCCATATACATCGAAGAGAGAGAGATAGAGAAAGAGAAATAAAAATAAATTAGAAGAGTTGGAATGTTAAGGTTTATATAGTATTTAGTGGGTGATTGTGCATTAATAAGAAATATAATATGTGACATGGCATCTATGTGTCATCCTATGTTGAGGTCCTAGAATAATGTCATCTGAAGCATATGTAATACTTTAATAATATTGTTAGATCTTACTTTTTATTATAACTGTTCATTATTTTCCCTTTTTTTATTTGTCCTGCGCGAATTTTTGCAACCCTGTTCCAACCAGGATCATTGCATCGTGCCCATATGTCATGGTGAATGGTGTTTATTCTTGGCTTGTTTTTGGCATGGTCCTGTGAGAGTGTGAGGTCATAGGACGCTAGGAATCTCATCCACCTAAACAGCCCCTTTCCAGCCAATCCGCACCTTAATCCCTTCGAAGATACTTATATTTCCCTTTTTACTTGATCGTTACCCACCTCCGGGGGTACCACGGACGTTAATATTCTGCAAATCATTCATCAGGAATGCACATCTTTAAAATTGAGAGGCCTCGATTCCTACAAATGTATATGTACAACACGGTCAACAAGGTTTCTAATAGACTTCCGGTTTTCAAATACAAAACCCGTTCGCAACTGTGCAATGAAACTACTTCGCTTCTAATTAAAGAATGTTTGAAAGGCCCGTTGGAATTGATCCACCACTGGATTTACATTATACATGACAAATGGTACAAACAAGTTAGTGAAACTGCTGTCAAAAATAGTGATGAAACCCTAAATTGTTTATGATTCGGATGAAGCAGGTTTCATGCTCAGGAAAATCAAGTAGTGTATCGTTTTAATTATACATGTCGAAAAGCAAATTCAGGTATTCCCAAATAAGGTTTAAACATAGGCCCAAGTCGAGTTTAAACATGCTTCGTTTGACACTCTTGGATCAATTCCCACTCGATTAAATCGATATTAATTAGTAGAACAAGGCATCATGTTGTGAACATGTGTTTCCTCACATTATCTAGACCTGACCCAACCCAAAAACCAATTAACCGAAATCAAAATGCCCAAATTACATTTCGATTCACAAAATAATTTCAAAAGCTCAATAATAAAGAATATTAAAACCTAACCAAACAAGACCTTAAATTCAAATTCACGAGATATTAAAAGCAAATTCTGATTCATATATCATAAAACCCCATTACAAATTCGATTGAGATTGAATATCTTACATCACTAAACACCCAGATCTAACTAACCACCAAACCCATACAGAGTACGTCCTTGGCGTTTCAAAGCATAAACCACATCCATGGCCGTCACAGTCTTCCTTCGAGCATGCTCGGTGTAGGTAACGGCGTCACGAATGACGTTTTCTAGAAATATCTTGAGCACCCCACGTGTCTCCTCGTATATAAGCCCGCTGATACGCTTCACGCCGCCACGCCGAGCCAGACGCCGGATGGCCGGCTTGGTGATGCCCTGGATGTTGTCTCGGAGGACTTTACGGTGTCGTTTTGCTCCTCCTTTTCCTAACCCCTTGCCTCCTTTGCCTCTGCCTGACATGGTTTTAGATTAATATTATTATTATTATTATTATGAAATTGATTTGAAGTGATGGTTTTCGTTTATTTTGGGTATGGGTTTATATACTGGACGAGTGACACTTTGTTTTGGGTGAGGAGGGTTTATGTACGCTGGATTAGTGGAGAGATGAGAGGTTGAGAACCGTAGGATGGTGATCCGTGTGGTAAGGGAATGAGTGTTTTCATTGGCTGGTAAGTTAAGTGACGGATTAGTATCTTTATGAGAATTATTTAGTATTATGTATTATCTTTTAAGCAATTGTGTAAATCGTGTCGGATTAATGGTTTGATAAGTTTCAGGTTAGTGGATTGATGTGTTGAGATTCGTGTCGGGTCGTTTTGACCCATTTAAATTGGTGTCGTGTATCAGCTCAAACCATTTTACGTTCATTTATGAATATGAGTAATAGATAGAGATTTAGTAACAATTAATTATTCTTATTTATATAAAAGATGTTAGTAATTTATGTGTTTATCTCTCATTCTTAACTAATAAACTTGGTTTACATATTTAGCTTAAGATATAAATAAACAAATGACAATAATTAGAAAATCGGTATTTAATACTAATAAAATAAAAATGTTGAAAGCAAAGGTTAGATAAAAGTAGTTTAAAGAGAATTTAGTTTTACTTTTTGAAATGGATATATATGAAAAAAAATAAGAATGAAAGTATTTAACTTTAGAAATTAACAATTATTATCTTTAAAATTAAAATATTAACTCCTTAAGACTTTTAAATGGGTTAACAGGTCAACCCATTTTTAACGGGTCTGGTTCGGGTTGACCTGGTTAAGAAAACGGGTCGTGTTAACCGACCCAAAATCTATATTTTTCTTGTCGGATTCGGGTCATGTTCCGGGTCGTGTCATGAACTACCGCTTCTACTTTTGAGTACCGCTAGTTAAATGGATGACGATTAGGATTGTCAAAAGTAACTATTAACCGAATAAGCTGGGCGGTGATTACCGTCGTTTGAGTCAATCAAAAACCTAATTATTCTAAATAGATAGAGCAAGTAGGGTATCGTATCACAAGGAGTATGTGGTCAATGCAATTCGTGTAACAGATTTATAATTATGAAGTAACTGGTTTTTAGTGCTGATCACACAAGCAATTTTTAGATTTGTCGGTTTTCGGGTTTTGTTTTAGGGATTTTGATTAATTAAAAGTTTTGATTAGTTTTATTGGATGTGTCTCATGCGTAATTACTTTTGATTTGTGTCTGAATGAATGTTTCACATGTTGCTAGATTGATTGTCTTTCGATTATAGGTTGCATGTTAGGGTTGTTGACTGTGTGTTTCCAACTTGTTTATGGTTTATTGAGCTCATTCACCATAGAAACTGATTTTTGGCATATTATTAGAAGTTTATATTCTTACTAGCTCAAATATCCGAAGGGTGATAAGTTGTTGGGTTTGTCTGCGTTGTTAGGGTTTTAGGTTAAATTATCTGATAGGAGGTTTGCCTAGTTTTGCCTTAATTTCACTGTTTACCCGTGTCCTTTGAACTGTTCAAAACCACCCCGTGTACTTAGGTGCATTGAGATAGTGAAACCGACGGGTTAGCTGTTTTCTAGGGTAATTAATCATAGTTGGTGAACTAACAGGTGAACCAATAAGCCGGTGTTTTTACATGATCTCTAAGATTTCTTTTTAGGTGACACCTTGAGAGTGACTAAGGATCCATTAAGTTTCCTAGAGCTTCATACCTTTAGATTCCCGGTTCCCATAACATTTTCCCGTAACCGATAAAAGCCTGTGTCGTCACAATTCGGATTCCTTGCCTAGGTAACTCTTGCTCTCATTTGAATTTGCTAAAGCGTATTCGGTAATTTTTTTTAGTTTACTTTAATTTAATTAAGTAATTAGTTTAATTAATTATTAGTTTTTTAAAATAAAATAAATAAAAACCCAAAATAATATTTTCTTAATTATTACTTTAAATTAGCTTTTAGAACTAGTTTCATTAATTTGATAAGTGTCTCTAGGGTTCGATATTCCCGGTCTTCCCATAGCTATTCTACACCCGATAGGTTCACTTGCCTGTTGCTAGTGGTTTGGTTTAGGGTATTCTAGGTTTTTATTACTCGTTGTGCTTGGTCATTATTTGCTAAATTTTTATATACCACTTTACGCACATCACCCGGGTGATATGTGTTCGAATTGAACCCTTGGCCTTTGGAATCCCCGTAAGCATAACTGACTTCCTCAGTATCATCCTCCTCGTCATCATAAAACTCGGGGCAATTTTCTGCTTTGTGCCCGAGTTCACCACAATCTTCACAAACCGGGAATTTTACTCCAACTTTCCCGACTTCTTTCTTCTTACCCTTTCTGTACCCAGCCAGTTCACGTTCTAACTCAGCAATTCTTTCCGACTCACTCGTGACTGACTTAACTGATCTGGATGAATTACCCCGTCTTCGTCTTTCAGCTGCTGCTTCTGCCTTGGAATCTTCACACATGAACTCTAAAAATTCCCAATCATCTTCCTCAGGTTGATTTAACAACTGACTATTACACGAGGCCTTAAGATGCTTTCGGTCCTCGTATGTCAAACCATCAACAAAGCACTTTACCAGTTCCCACAATTTGATTTGGTGATGTGGGCATTTTCTGATCATATCCTTATATCTGGTAAAAGCTTCATGGAATAACTCACCTGGTAACTGTGAAAAGTGACGAATGTCTGAACGGGCCTCAGTAGTCTTCGACTGTGAATAAAACTCGTTTAGGAAGACTTGTTGCATCTCAGCCTAGTTTCTGATACTGTGTGTTGGTAACAAGTTAAACCACAGTTTCGCTTTGTCTTTTAACGAGAACTGGAATAACCGCAACCGGACTTCATCCTGATCGAACGTACCATCACTAATAGACCCGCAAATAGCCGAAAAATTGGCTAGGTGTGAATACGGTTCTTCCGAAGCCATCCCGTTGAAATGAGGAATGATGTTGATGTAAGATGGCTGGGACTTGAAAGTTTTTTTGTCCCGACACTCGTTCCTATGGGACCAACGGGGATGCTCCGTCTGAAATAGCCGGTCTGAACCGACTATTAACACCATGAGCTAGGGCTATGTAATTTCTCCTTTGCCCCCCGGGGTTTCCCATACCGCCCCGGTTAACCGGAATACCACGAACTCTTTCGGGCCGTTCCGCCCGATTAACCCTGTCTCGACCCCTTCCATTTCTATTAACGGGTTCAACCCTTCTTCGAATTACCGGCTCTTCCACTTCTTCTTCATACTGATTATCACCCTCAACCTCTGGTTCATCAACCTCATTCTCGGGCTCAACCGCCCGATTCGTCCTAACCCATCGTTCTACCACATCATTAGCTGCCCGAAAACCTTCGTTTCCATTATTATCTTCACCCTCATCCTCATCTTCAGTCGGAACACTCGATCGAACATCATCAATATTTATCCGAACTCGACGATTGGTGTTATTGTTTGGAGCGGATGGTCCGGCTTGGTCAAAGTTGAGGTTTAAGTTTCGGCTTAGGTTTCGGTTTTGAGTGATTTTGGTCATTTGGGTTATTAAAATTTGGTGGGTCAGGTATGTTGTCTGGGTGAAACTGGATATTCTGTGGAAGTGGGTCTTGGTTTTGGTTGTTGTTCTGATTTTGATTATGGTTCTGGTTCTGATTATGATTTTGATTCTGGTTCTGGTCTTCCATTTGTGACTTTCTGTTTTGTACTCGGTTCTGCCGAGCTACTCTCTCGATTTTGGGCTCGTAAACTAACGGAGACTGTCGGCCCGAATGGCGGGTGCGCATAAACCTGAAATCTGTACAACTAACACAACCCGCGTAAAATGAAAAAAATACAAATAAAATAAAGTAAAATAAAATTTAAACTACAAACTGAAAATTAAATAAAACACGAAAATCAAATAACACGAAAAACAAAAGGCGCACTAACTCCCCGGCAACGGCGCCATTTTGATGACCGTCGTTTGAGTCAATCAAAAACCTAATTATTCTAAATAGATAGAGCAAGTAGGGTATCTTATCATGTGGTTAATGAAATTTGTGTAACATATTTATAATTATGAAGTAACTGGTTTTTGTTGCTGATCACACAAGCAATTTTTAGTAAATGTAAAGAACTAAGCAATGAACAAGTAAATGAATTTCAAACAGTTAACAAAGCAAATCACACCCGGGAATTCAAGTAAGCAGCCAAACAATCTCTCATGCAACCTAACAGATTTATTATTAACGATTAACTGAAAACTGATCAACCAGACAAAACCTTAGACGTCAACAATTACTTTACACACGGCACTGGTTATCAAACAGTCCTTGCAAGTGTGACTCAGTTAAGGGTAATTGTACGTTTTATCGTATTCAATCTAACCAAACAGTTATATGACTAATTATCTAGCAACTGGTAATAGATCGTTCAGACCAACGTAAACCTAAACCGATCGAACACACAGAAATACTAAACATCAATAATCATATATCAATCTTCAATGATCAAAACATAAGTATTCTTAATCACATGAGAAAAAATGTAAATGGTTACAAACTATACATCCCGGGTGCGATTCTAGGAGATTAGCCGAGCTGCGACATCATCGAATCTTCAATACGGATGATATGGATCATAGATATGGTCTTGACTCGAGCTAGGATGGTGAAATCGCCTATAGGAGCTGCTGGAAATCACCTCTATTCTTCAAAAACGGAGTTAGGGTTTTCTTTGATGAAAAATAAGATATAAACCAAAAATCCCGTCTGCACCTCCCGTCGCGTGGTCTTCTATGGCCCATCGCGTACCGCGATTGACCAAAAGTCAAAGTCTTCATTTATGTCCCATCGCGGTACGCGATGGGACCCTCAACACACCAATCGCGTACCGCGATGGGTTCTGCTACAGCCAATCTTCAATGAATGTTATCGTTTCGCGTGCTGGACATCCCGGGTCTTCATTCCATGTCACAACAGGTCCATAATGAGTACTTTAACGCCTGTGACCTGAAATCCAATAGTACAGGTATGAAGTATCGATAGTTCTAGAATAAACAGTTAAAACTAAATAATAAACGAACTAAAACATATACAAATTAACCTACTATCAGGCGGCTTGTTTATGGTTTGGTTAAAGCAGATTAAGGTTCTACATTGTTTCCGGTTAAGGCACACATGCTCATACCACTCGTAATATAACATCTCTCCTCTCGGTTTAATATATGGACTAGCAAAAGATGTGCCAGTATCACTCCGCTCTCAATATCACTCATAAGTACATATTAATCCATCAAGCTGCTTTGGCACAAATGCAAATCAAGAGGTCTTTAAAAGGGTTGTAACGGGGCCAGGTGTAAGGGTATGGAAGGGAAATATTTAAGTGGCTCAAACGATCCGACCCAGCTTATTACAAACCATCTAAATAAACGAAACTACTATACAACTAACTGACTGATTATATACATCTAAATAAGCAAACTATCAACATACTGATTTCACATTTTTTTTGACATAAACGAACTTTAACGGACTACAGAATACATAACTGGATATAAACAGGCATCTTTTTGTCTTTTTCTCATTTTTTTACTAAGCATAATAACGTGATGCTTAACAATAGGACAATTACAAATACAAACCAAACACAAATACTATTACAGTTACAAATAAACCTAGTAAGCCATATCGTCTCGTAACATAATGTCGGGGTTAAACAAACGAAAAATAAGTCCAAGAAATGTTTTCTAAAGGACCCAACCCCCCGCCCCTCACATTAACCTCACCTCATATGTGTAATAATGAGGCCCCAACCCCCAATACCCACACTCACGCTCATCCAGACGAGGATTAACCTAGTTGCCTCTTATCACTTTTGCATTTTGCCAACTGTGATCCCGTAATCCATGAACATCAGTGAAAGCACTCAAATGACATGTGTGTACTATATATTATATGTGTATTATATATATTTGGGTCAACTCACACACATACCGGAGGAATAGGGTTGACGATATAAACATGTGTACCTGTCCCCATGACTCGTTATCCCCGCTTAAACGACCCCATTTTCAACTTCTCGTTATAAAAACATTTGTGAGTAAGACTAATGAGACGCTGAAAAACCAACCATGACCAGAAACCTATGACTTGACATTAATGGCAATAATTAACAGTTAACAACTTTGGTTTCTGAACACTCTTCGAGGTACTATCGGGCTAAAATTTTTCAAATTTCCCCCATACCCACACTTGAAGTTTACATTGTCCTCAATATAAGAACACATAACATTGTCCTCAAAGTTAAAAATGATAGAACGATTAATAAACCTTTGAGGGACGAGGTTGAAATTGACTTTTTGACTATTAAGCAATTTTAAAATTTCGGGGCTCATGTGTGGCGGTTCTACTAACAATTATACAATTACACTTTTAACGTTTAAAATAATAAACAAAATGAAATTATGAAACTGAAATAACCTGATATCAACGTGACTGGAGAAGGACCAGTCAGCTCGTGAACTCTCAAACACACTCATGTACTCTCGTCTCATCCAATTACCAAACTGACAATCGAACCTGCAAAATCTCGAGATGTGTATAAGCAAGCTTCTCACAAGTGTAAGACATAGGTCTTTTAAGAGCTATGAAAATGAATATTTGTTAATTTTATTAAAACAATTACCGAGCCAAATTAATTCGTTTCATAATAAAATTTGTTAAGTTAGTTAAAAACGTTAAAAGACCTAACTCACTTTCGTAGGAATCACGATTTCATATAGCGTATGCAACAAGACCTGTAAACCCGGTAGCCCGGGAGGACGAGTGGGGTCTCGTGAGGGCTTATAGTGAACTACACCCACAAAGTTCGATTACAACAAAATGTATAAATAAAGTCAAACACAGCAGCAATCAAAAGATATATAAACATATAATCCCAACCAGTTACCCAAACATGATCCCCCAAAATATAATATAATATAATACAGACCATGATACTAATAAAAACAAAATAAAGTGAAAAAGGGTAACCAAAAAGCTACTGTACACCTGCCTCGTCCTGCGGATCCACCGGCTGCTCCAATGAAATGATCAACGACTGTGGAATTGGTACCTGTGAAGCAACAAATAATAAACGAAACTAATCATCATAACGGGCCCATTGGGCCCGCGTCTCCTCTCGCTGTGCCAGCACGGTCTCTAAAATCTGCTGTTGCTGTTGATAAATCATATCCAATGTGACTGGCTGATGCGGCTGTGAAGATGGTGATGCAGATGCCTGTCTCAACGGAAGATGCTGCTGAGGTCGCTCAATGTGTGGAGTCGGACGCCGCTGCCTACGTATCGGAACACCTCTCTGAAGAGAAACTGCAGCCTCCTATCCCTCTGGTGGTGGTACCTATGGACCCTGTCGGACTGGGACTAAGGTTACCGGATCCTGCTCCTCAACGATCCTGGCCCAACGGGCCTCCGATATCCTAAAAACACCCGTGGCGGGCCCCATCGTAAAATATCTGGTCGGATAGCGCACAAATACCCCAAGTCGGTCAGCGATCCTCGTAATATAAGGCCCTAAAGGTAAGCGTGCCGAGGATCCCTGAAGTCTGCTACCCCGAGCGAATGACGTGAGCAGGAGCATCGCCACATTGGCCGGTCGTTGGCCAAGGATGGAATATAAGCACAACAGATCTAAGTTGCTGCATTTCTCGTGGCCCGAATGTCGGCCGACGAGAGAACAGGCAACGATCCTGTGAATGTAGCGATGGACGGGGTCCCGAATAGACGACTCCACAACAGCACTAGAGTGGGCCCCGTCGGCGATCTCATCCCAATACTGGTCGAGCTGGGTCTTCGTGAGCCAGTGCTCACGGGGCGCCTGAGCATGTGTCGTGTAACCACGTATACTCTAGAGGAAGGCAGACGCCTGAACTTGCTCGGCCGTGTAAAATCTGGTGGCCACCGCGAACTCTGGGATGAACATCTCGTACAACTGCCGTCCCAGTGAGAATGAAACCGCGCGTGGCTCACTAAACTCCGTGGCCGTAAAGTCAAATTCCGAATAAAACTCACGTGTGAGCTTGACATACGGAATCGAGTCACACGCAAGCACATCTGCCCACGGAGCAATCAAAAGTGCCCGTACCTGGGTGTCGATCTCCAACTGACGCAGCAATGTCCAATCAAATTAGCGGTGGTGGAGAAGCTGCATCTGTCGTATCCGCTGGAATCTCGTATACTTCTCTGACGTGAAGTCAAACGTAGAACATGATGAGAAATACGTCCATCACCCATAATATATGCGGGCTCGATGCCTGGTACAATTTGCACCTCGTCACTACCGTAGCGGATGACACGAGGGTCAGTCCGCTGCCTCTTGCACCGGGGTGCGCGAGGACTTTGGTGCATCAGCCATATCTGCAAACTCAAGCAAGCAAGTTAGATATGTTAATATGGCGACAACCGTATAGCATTTTAGTCCGGTCGTCCCATATAATAAAATAATTTAAAATATTAATAAAATATTAAAATAAAAATAAATAAAGACGAAAAATTTGGGGACACCTTGTGCGTATTTCTTAAAACAAGATTAACCCACCCGAATGGAGATTGAGTACGGGCGGGTAATCAATTAACAACTCAAACTGTCAAGGTATCCCCGAGACTCGATTAACAAGACACAAACAAACCTGACTCGACATAACTCGATTAACTATACACAAACAAACAAAACAGCCTAACATACTTGACACAAACTGACCAACTGTCTCGAAAAAACGTGCACAACAAACAACTGATATGTCGATCTGGGTTTTGAAGTATTAATAATATATTTTTTAAAAATATGTTCACATAAATCGTTTAATATCGAATAAACACTATCATTTACCATATAATAAAATAATGATTTTTAAACGTGTACATCAAAAACCCGACTCGTCACAGTGTCCCGAATTCCCATAACCTGGTAACTCAACCATGTTCATAAATGCCATATCGACCCTAATATCCGGCCATCTAATTTAACAAAGTGACACCCGAAACATACTCCCGACAACCTATAAATCCAACAGCCCCTGTATATACCCGACATTCATAACGACCCCAATAATCCCGATAATCCCGGAAACCGAACATCGACAAAAGAAATTAATAATGTGAACCGAACATACCTCGAAGTCGATGAAACAAAGTGAATCTAATACAAACGACAGTGGTGGACGCGACAGTGGTGGACGGAGGAAATCGGCGGGGTGATGTATGGTGGAGTAGTGGTGGTGGGTGTGACTGGGAAAACGTGGGACAGCGGTGTGATGGTGGTTGTGAGATGGTGGTGGCAGGTATGGTCGGTGGGGTTTGGTAGTGATGGCGACGGGGGTGGACGGAAGTAGACGGGGTGGGATGCGGAGGTAGGTGTTGACAGTGGTGGGGTAGCGGCGGTGGTCGGATGGTGGTGTTGAGTGGAGGTCGCCGGAGAAGAAGAAAGAAGAAAGAGAGAGGTCACCAGAGAATAAGAAAGAAAGAAGAGAGAAGAAGAATGAAGAAGACGGTGTTTATAACGGCCTAGGTCGGCGGAGCTCCATGACCCATTGCGTACCGCGATGGGTTGATATATACTGGGCGCGCAACGCCGCCCAAACTAAAAAAAATTAGGGTTTTAACCCCATCGCGGTACGCGATGGGGTGTTATGCCAAGCCCATCGCAGTACGCGATGGGTTCAGGAATCAGATTTGGAATTTTTCGAAAACGCACTTGTTTTGGCATCCCGACATCACCCTGGACACGTTCAAAGCTGAAAATACCTTTACATACCTGGAGTGACGTGTACTACACCATTTCTTACCAAACTTCTTTAATTTACCATTCTTCAACAATGAAGGCCAAAAGAAATAGTGTGTCGCGAACTTGTGAGCATCCTTAAACAATGAAGGCCAAAAGAAACCACTCGTTAAAACTTTTCGAGTAGTTTTCTGGCCACTGAAATGACCACCACACGCAGACGAATGCGCGTGTTCCAACGCTGATCTGACATCCTCCTCAGGTATGCATCGTCTGATCATCTGATCTGCACCAATTTTAAACAAATCCGGATCGTCCCAGATGTACTGTTTAGCTTGGGACATAAACTATTTCTTCTTTCTCCTTGGCCAATGCTCTGGTAAATCACCTGCAACTTTAAAATTAACAATATGAGCAAACCAAGGATTTTGTGAAACTGCCAGGATATGTTCATCCGGGAAGGACTCGTTAATGGGCCCATCAGTGTTCCCATTGTCCACCATAATTCGGGACAAGTGATCTGCAACAACATTTTCACTCCCTTTCTTTTCCCGAATCTCTAGATCAAATTCCTGCAACAGCAAAACCCATCTGATAAGTCTCGGTTTTGCATCCTTTTTGTCCATGAGGTACCTGACAGCAGAATGGTCAGAATATATAATAACTTTACTACCCCAAATATAAGACCCGAATTTATCTAGAGCATATACTACTGCTAGTAACTCCTTCTCGGTTGTGGTATAATTTAGTTGAGCATCCGAGAGGGTTTTACTTGCATAGTATATAGCAACGGGTTTCTTATAAACCTGTTGACCCAAAACAGCCCCGACCGCGTAGTCACTTGCATCACACATTATTTCAAAAGGTAAACTCCAATCGGGTGATTGCAAGATCGGGGCTTCAACTAATTTCAATTTCAAAATGTCAAAGGCCTTAGCACATTCATCATTAAAGTCAAACGGGGCATCCTTAAGCAATAAATCACATAAGGGTTTGGTAATGTCACTAAAACCCTTAATAAACCGTCTAAAAAACCCGGCATGCCCCAGAAATGATCTAATGCCTTTGACATTGGTGGGATGAGGTAAAGTGGAAATAACTTGGACCTTAGCCCGGTCCACCTCGATCCTTCGAATCGAAACAACATGGCCCAATACAATTCCCTATTGGACCATGAAATGGCTCTTTTCCTAACTAAGAACCAAGTTCGTTTCGACACATCTTTTTAAAACTCTTTCGAGTTGGTTTAAACATGACTCGAAAGATGTGCCGAAAATCGAAAAATCATCCATGAAAATTTCCAAAGACTCCCCCACCATATCTGAAAAGATACTCATCATGCACCTCTGAAAGGTGACGGGGGCGTTACATAACCCGAATGGCATTCGCCTAAACGCGAATGTGTCATACGGGCACGTAAATGTGGTCTTTTCCTGATCTTCAGGATGAATAGCTATCTGGTTATACCAGGAGTACCCGTCTAAAAAGCAATAAAATTTTTGACCAGATAGCTTTTCGACAATTTGATCGATAAACGAAAGCGGTGTTGGGTTTTATACAAGTTTATCAAAGTCAAGTTAACCATATTTAACTAGAAAACGCAACGGAAGCTTAGATTTTAAATCTAGTTATGAACATACCATTATGTTAAAATCAAAACCCAATGAACAAGGATCAAAATTACAAGAACAATATGCTCACAAAATGTAAATGTACCTTCTTCTACCTTTAGAAGAATAAGTAAGATATTGAAGATGATGGTGGATGAATGGCAAGCCTCCAAAGAAGAAGACCTCAAGATAGTGATACCCCAAGCTATTTGTGACAACACCAATTTGATTGCTAGGATTTATGAACACTTAAACAAGCTCACAAGACTCCCAATTTTTAGCCAATATGGCCGTGAGTTTTGAGAGAGAAAAGAGAGTGTTTTAGACTTGATTCAACTCTTGAATAATAACAAAACACAAGACCCAAAATGCATGTATGGGAAAATGGAGGATTAAAAAGGAACCAAAGAGTTTGATTGGGTAAAACCACCACCCCACATGGGTGGCCGGTTTGTTGGTTTTTCCTTTTTTTTTTTTTTTTTTTTTTTTTGTTTTGTGTTTTTAACATTTAAAACATCTCCATCTCATATTTTATAAAACTAATTTTATAAAACATACATGCTATCTTAATTATTTAACCAATTAAATAATTAATTTATATAAATAAATTATCCAGATAATTTATTTAAATTATCAAGTGTGTTTGTTTAGAAAACCAATTTTCTAAACACTTAGTGTTCGGTATTCGTTTAAATGATCAAATCATTAAAGAATACATTTGGTGTTGTCTAGCTTGTTATTGGGTATGACCCGACTTGGATCAAACACAGTTAGCCACATTAGTATAAGTATGTGTCTCGGGCATACGTAATTCCAACAATCTCCCACTTGCACGAGATACATAGAAAATTAATGCAAGTGGTGAATACCGCCTAACAACAGTTCACCACCCCTAATGTGTTTGACGAAGTGCCATTCAATAACATCATCCCTTCAAGTCCCTTACTTGATATGATTTAGGTGAATCTATCATTATATCCCTTTGTTACTAGATGTCATGTTGAATCTAAGAGACATAGGTGATCATTCTCTTTACAATTCAACTTTATCAGGCCTTAGACATCTAAACTCTCAACACATAAGAGGAACAAATTCCGTCTTGACTGTATACGCCTCTCACTATCACTTTATACTCCACCTGAGCTCATCCTTATGTACCATCTTTTACGAATAGCGAAGGGGAGAGTCAAAGTGTAATACTCGGTGAAAATCAAGACCCAATATACATCTCAGGTCTAAGGATAATATGAAATTCTCCTTTACTCAAGGTTACTAATGATCAAGTCAATCGACTCCATGTAGTAATATTGAGAGCGGGTCAGTCCAATATTTGTATCCCACAAATATCTATGAACTTTGGCAGCAATCCTATGCTCCATATTCATTCCTTATGAATATCTACCAATCCTAGTTCATAATAGTCTTGCTTCATATTTGTTCCCACAAATGTGATCGACTACGGACTTTTAGAATAAGATAACTTATTCATGGATTAAACATGCAAAATTTAGAATTTAACTCAAGATTCCATAATCATATAAAAGAGTTAAATTACAAAAGTCTTTTAAACTTTAATACAAAATAGATCAAATCCAATTACTAGAATATCGAAGTCCTAAGCCACTCGCATGACGCTCATGTTTCGGTCTTTCTAGGAGCTTCGTGAATGGATCCGCAAGATTTTGATCAGTTCCAACTTTGCGAATACATATCTTTCCCTTTTCAACTTCATCCCTTATGTAGTTGAATCTCCGCTCTATGTGTCTAGTCTTTTGGTGCGAACGAGGTTCCTTGATTTGTGCAATCGCACCCTCGTTGTCACAAAAGATTTCTAGAGGGTCTTGAATGGAAGAGACCACCCCTAGATCAGTAATGAATTTCTTCAACCATGCAGCTTCCTGAGCTGCCAATGAAGCGGCGATGTATTCTGATTCTGTAGTGGACAATGCTACCACTTCCTGTTTTGAGCTCTTCCAAGAGACAGCTCCTCCATTAAGAGTGAACACATACCCAGATTGTGATCGAGAATCATCTCGATCAGTTTGGAAGCTCGCATCCGTGTAACCTTTTATAGCGAGTTCCTCCTCACCAGATCCATATATCAGAAACATATCCTTAGTCCTCCTAAGGTATTTCAATATGCTCTTAACAGCCATCCAATGACTGTCTCCTGGATTCTGTTGGTATCTGCTTGTCATGCTCAAAGCGCATGATACATCCGGTCTAGTACATATCATCGCATACATGATGGATCCTATAGCAGAAGCATATGGGATTTGTTTCATCATGTCTTGCTCACCCTTTGAGCTTGGACATTGAGCTGAACTCAATATGGTCCCTCTTTGAATAGGTACAAAACCTTTCTTGGAGTTTTCCATCTTGAACCTTTTCAAGATCTTATCAATGTATGTACTTTGGTTCAAACCTATCAAGCGCCTTGACCTATCCCTATAGATCTTTATTCCCAAAATATAGGCAGCTTCACCAAGATCCTTGATGGAAAATCTACTTCCAAGCCAAGCCTTAACGCTTTCCATGGTTGGAATGTCATTTCCAAATAGTAGAATGTCATCGACATACAATACTAAGAAGGTAATTATACTCCCACTAGCTTTCTTATACACACAAGCCTCATCAGCGTTCTTGATGAATCCAAAACTTTTGATTTCTTCATCAAAACGATGATTCCAAGTTCTAGATGCTTGTTTCAATCCATAGATTGATTTCTTTAACTTGCATACTTTATTAGGATGTTTTGGATCGACAAAACCTTCAGGCTGAACCATATAGACATCTTCCTCAAGATATCCATTTAGGAAAGCGGTCTTGACATCCATTTGCCAGATTTCATAATCATAATGTGCAGCTATGGCAAATAATATCCTAATAGACTTTAGCATTGCCACAGGCGAAAAAGTTTCATCATAATCAACCCCTTGAGTTTGAGTGAAACCTTTAGCTACAAGTCTTGCTTTATAAGTATCCAAGTTTCCATGCATATCAGTTTTCCTTTTGAAAACCCACTTACTTCCAACAGCTTTGGAGTTGAGTGGTGGTTCAACCAATTCCCAAACTTGGTTGTCATACATGGATTGCATCTCAACGTTCATGGCTTCAAGCCATTTGTCACAATCATTCTTGGACATTGCATCACGGTATGTGGTTGGTTCATCCGAATCTACCACGTAGCAACCTTCTACAAAAAATCCATATCTTTCGGGTGGATTGCTAACTCTACCAAATCTGCGAACGTTTTGTGTGTTTTGATCAACCACTTGATCACTTTCAACAACCTCTTGTTGAGTGCTAGTATCAACCAATTGTGTATCATCTTGTGATTCTTGATCCTCATCAAATTTCACTGTTCTACTATTAGTTCCTTCCTCAAGGAACTTAGTTTCCAAGAACTTACCCTTTCGAGCAATAATAACATTTTGCTCACTAGGATCGTAAAAGTAATATCCTAAATCATCTTTAGGATAACCTATAAAGATACACTTAGTGGATCGGACTTCTAATTTGTTTGGGGTGTATTGCTTTACATAAGCTTCACAACCCCAAACTTTTAAGAATGATAGCGATGGAGCCTTTCCATGCCATACTTCAAAAGGTGTCTTCTCCACTTTCTTGGTTGGAGCCATATTCAATATGCGAACAGCGGAAAGTAAAGCATAGCCCCAAAATGATAGAGGTAAAGTGCTTCTAGCCATCATTGATCGAACCATATCTAATAGGGTACGATTTCTCCTTTCAGACACACCATTATGTTGTGGTGTTCCAGGTGGAGTAAGTTGTGAAATAATTCCACAACTCTTAAGATGATCTTGAAAAATACCACTTAGGTATTCACCTCCTCTATCACTACGAAGTACTTTGATTGTGGTTTTGAGTTGTCTTTCTACTTCAGCTTTGAAGTCTTTGAACATTTCAAAAGCTTCATCTTTGTGTTTCATTAAGTACACATAACCATATCGACTATAATCGTCAATAAAGGTAATGAAGTATCTTTCACCATTCCTAGTCATTGGTCTAAAAGGACCACATACATCCGAATGTATGATACCCAATAATTCTTTTGACCTTTCAAAAGTCTTATTAAAGGGTTGCTTTGTCATTTTGCCTTGTAAACAAGATTCACATACATCAAATGAATCAAACTCATTGGTTTCTAGAATACCACTCTTGCGAAGAGTTTGCATGCGATTCTTGCTTATATGTCCAAGGCGACAATGCCAAAGATAGGAATCACCCAAGTCCTTCTTGAGTTTCTTGGTGTTGACATTATACATTGAACTACTATGTGACATACCACTTTGATCTATTTCATATATACCATTCATGGGTATAGCTTTAAAATAAAATATGCCATTCATCAAAACATGAATATCATAATCAATAAACTTAAGATCAAAGCCACATTGTTTTAAAAGGGACACGGAAATAATGTTTCTCCTTAACTTAGGAGCATACAAAACATTTTTCAAAATTACTTCCAAACCACTTGGAAGCTTTAACATGTAGTCTCCTTGAGCTTGGACTTCAACTCTTGCTCCATTGCCCATAAAGAGACTAATGTCCCCTTTGTTGAGTTGCTTACTTCTTTTGAACCCCTGCAACAAATTGCAAATGTGAGTTCCACATCCGGTATCAAGTACCCATGTATTTGAAGAAATAACATTTAGTTCAACATATATAGTAAAGATAATACCTGAGGTTTGCTCCGCATCCCTCTTATCTTTTAACGCTTTGAGATAGGTCGGACAATTTCTTTTCCAATGACCTATCTCTCCACACTCAAAGCATGGATCTTGCGTCGCAACCTTTTGCTTCTTTTCCTTCGGTTTGTAGGGCGTGATGGCTTTCCTCTTTCCCTTTCCTTGGACGTGGCCCTTGCCCTTAGCAACACTTGCTTTGGGGTTGGAGTTATGTCCCCTTTTGCCTTCATTGATTGTTAGAACGGGTAAAACCCTTTTACCCATTCCCGCTTCGGCCGTTCTTAGCATTGCGTGAAGCTCACCAATGCTTTTGTCCCACCCGTTCATGTTATAGTTCATGACAAAGGTTTCAAACCTTTTGGTCAAAGAGTTGAGGATCAAATCCGTAGCCAACTCATTAGAGACGGGACAATTCAACCTACGAAGCTTTTCAATGTAGCTTTTCATCTTTAGGACATAAGATGAGACGCTTTGGGTTTCCTCCATACGACATGCATGAAACGCTCGAACCGTTTCGAAACGTTCCGCTCTAGCTTGTTGAAGGAACATTTCCTTCAATTGAGTTATCATGTCGTATGCCCCATGATGCTCGAAATCCTTTTGGATTTCGGGAATCATAGTTCCCAACATGAGGCAAGAGGCTTGCACCGAATCTTTGGTGTACTTAACCCAATCGTAATAAGCCTCCTCATCTTCCACGTTAGGCTCGTCGGGAATGGGATCGTCTAAGACATATGATATCTCTTCTTGTTTGAGAACTATTCTCAAGTTGCGATACCAATCCATAAAGTTATTATGGTTTAGACGATCCTTTTCAAGGATGGTTCTTAAGGATAGGTTACGGGTGTTATGGGTAGAGGTGTTTGCATTGTTAGCGGCCATCTACAAAATTTAACAAAGTTTTATTTTAGTATTATAAACAATTTAATTATTAATACCCTTTTATTCCAAATTTTAAAATAATAATTAAATTCTAGAATCCAACGATAAATCAAATTTCGGTTAGGTGACCTTTATCCCGTTATTTGATTTAACAAGGTAGTCAACCTTGACAATTGCAACCCTTTGCAACTTCTAGAGGTATGGGACCATTCGAAATCCTTATTTCGTGTTGGCATGTTTATCCCATCAACACCATTGGACCCCATGCTTAGGTGACCTTTATCACATGGTTTCCAATTCAAGTCGTCCTACTTGTATAAACATGTAAGATTAACATACAAGTGGTTAGGTGACCTTTATCCCACAAATATGTTAATATTACCCTAAGTATATTAGTTTGCTCAAAATGGTTAGGTGACCTATATCCCATTAAAAGTTTCCTAATACGTTAAGTGTTTATACAAAAGGATGGTGTTAGACTTGTTTCCTTGGTTATTATGAAAAAGGGATTTTAAGTTTTCCAATATTCTAGTTTGAAAAACATTATGCCATATCCTAACATGCATTTAGTAATATGGCGATTTTGAAAACCAATTTTCAAGGTTCAAGTTATAATAAAACCAATTTTATTATATGTGAGTAATCGCTTAGTTTTAATAAACCCATTTAATTAAACTAATTGACGCGATATTACCAAATATATATTAGAACCCATTTTATGCTTGTTGTCGTTCCTATGTGACGGTTTGGATATCCTAATATCTATCAACCACACATTACAATAAGTAAAACAAACAACCAAGCAAATACATGCAAAATATAGTCATAACCGAGAACCGCTAAGTTTGACCATACTTGTTAGCCGAAACAAGTATAGGTCATAAGTCACACCTAAGGGACAAAACATGACACAAGGATGGAATGTTGACTCCCACTTGATCTTGCATCCAAATGCTTCAAGTATCCTCTCCAAGTTGTTGTGTTCTTGTTGGGCTTGTTAATGGGCTCCAAACTCCCAAAAGTCTTCTTGGGCCCAAGAGTGAAATTTATGGGCCTAATGGGCTTGAATCCCATGATGGGCCGGTGAGGCCCAACAAGCCCAAAATTTGGTCCAAGGCCCAAATCCACCAATTCTTGCATCTTCAATTTTTACAAAATGTATCCTAATACATATTTTTCTAAAACAAAGAAAATGCAACTAATCTATTTATTACATACCAACTTATGAATAAATAAATTACACAAGCCTAAAATATGAATTATTACAACCATATTGAATAATAAATATAACCAACATACACAAACAACAATCAACACATCCAAGGTCTCGGTTTCGGTTATGACACATCCAAACATACCAAATGTTCTAAGCATGCAACCTAAGCAACCAATGCCCAAAACCCCAAAAAAAAATCGGCCCCCCCCCCCCAAGAGGCTACGGCCCAAAAAATTTTTTTATATATATTTTTTTTTATTTTCAACATCCAAATGTTAATAATGGTTTCCTAAGATCTTTGCATGCATGTCAAGATCTTACAAAACCATGGGGTAAAATCCACCAAAATTTCGGACCCTTTTTCACCCATGAAAAACCCGAAATCTATGAACATGCAAGGAGCATAAGTCCTTGTAACCGGCTCTTGATGCCATTGTTGGGTTTTATACAAGTTTATCAAAGTCAAGTTAACCATATTTAACTAGAAAACGCAACGGAAGCTTAGATTTTAAATCTAGTTATGAACATACCATTATGTTAAAATCAAAACCCAATGAACAAGGATCAAAATTACAAGAACAATATGCTCACAAAATGTAAATGTACCTTCTTCTACCTTTAGAAGAATAAGTAAGATATTGAAGATGATGGTGGATGAATGGCAAGCCTCCAAAGAAGAAGACCTCAAGATAGTGATACCCCAAGCTATTTGTGACAACACCAATTTGATTGCTAGGATTTATGAACACTTAAACAAGCTCACAAGACTCCCAATTTTTAGCCAATATGGCCGTGAGTTTTGAGAGAGAAAAGAGAGTGTTTTAGACTTGATTCAACTCTTGAATAATAACAAAACACAAGACCCAAAATGCATGTATGGGAAAATGGAGGATTAAAAAGGAACCAAAGAGTTTGATTGGGTAAAACCACCACCCCACATGGGTGGCCGGTTTGTTGGTTTTTCCTTTTTTTTTTTTTTTTTTTTTTTTGTTTTGTGTTTTTAACATTTAAAACATCTCCATCTCATATTTTATAAAACTAATTTTATAAAACATACATGCTATCTTAATTATTTAACCAATTAAATAATTAATTTATATAAATAAATTATCCAGATAATTTATTTAAATTATCAAGTGTGTTTGTTTAGAAAACCAATTTTCTAAACACTTAGTGTTCGGTATTCGTTTAAATGATCAAATCATTAAAGAATACATTTGGTGTTGTCTAGCTTGTTATTGGGTATGACCCGACTTGGATCAAACACAGTTAGCCACATTAGTATAAGTATGTGTCTCGGGCATACGTAATTCCAACAAGCGGAAAGTGATCTTTTGATGTTGCCGCGTTCAGTTTACGATAATCAATACAAATGCGCCACCCCGGTTACCGGCCGGGTGGCGACCTCGTTACCTGAGTCGTCCTTGACGACTTGGATGCCCGCTTTTTTCGGTACTGTCTGTGTCGGGCTCACCCACGTGCTGTCTGATGTGGCAAAGATAATGCCAGCATCTAACCACTTCAGCACTTCCTTCTTCACCATTTCCCTCATGTTTGGGTTCAACCTCCGCTGAGCATCGTGCGCGGGTTTGACAGCCAGATCTGTTAAAATTTTGTGCATCACAATTGATGGACTGATTCCCTTCAGATCCGCTATCGTCCACCCGATTGCCTCTTTATTCGCAACCAGCACCGTCATCAAAGCATTTTCCTGTTCAACAGATAAGTTAGAAGCTATAATAACAGGCAATGTATTATTCTTACCAAAAAAATCATATTTTAAATGCTTTGGGAGCTCTTTCAGCTCGACTTTCGGTGCTTCCAGCATTGACGGTTTCAACCCAGTATGAATCTTCTCGGGAAGCGGTTCCACCTGAACTAACCATGGTGGGCGGTCTCCTCGCACAACTGCGATCTCCATATGTCTTTCCTCATCTTCCAACAACTTTTCTATTCCACCTGTAACCTGTCAAACAAAAAACACGTCTCCGCTGTGCCATCCGAACTAACGACAGAATCGTATAGCGGAATGCACTCATCAATGACATCGGCCATAAAGCATTCGTCATCGACCGGAGAGTTATTTCCACGTGTGAAAACATTAATTCTCAGCTTACGGTTACCGAATGCCATTTCAACTGTACCATTTCTACAATTAATGTTGGCATTTGCGGTATCCAAAAATGGTCTACCGAGGATAACCGTAGGCTGTTTAGTCCTCTCACCCGAAACATAATCGAGGACTAAAAAGTCAACTGGAAAGTAAAAGTCTTCCACCTTGACAATAACGTCAGTCAATATTCCTCGGGGCAGTTTCGGTGTCTGTCAGCCAAGACAACCATGGTGGCAGCCGCACGAAGCGGGCCAAAATTGTACTGGTCGTATAAACTGCCCGGGAGAATACTGATGCTAACTCTAAGATCTAGAAGCGTCCGAGTCATTTTAAAATCACCCACTTGAATGGGTATAATGGGCGTTCCCAGATCTTGTAGCTTGGGTGGAAGAGCACCCGAAAAAATTGCACTCACATTGTCGGTAAATAATCTGTTTAGGAATCTTATGACTCCTTTTCTGTGTGCACATTAGCATAGGTGGGAATTTGTTTTATGGCATCCAAAAGAGAAATGTTATTTTGACTTGTTTAACCGTTTCTCACATTTCTTCTTGTTGCGGGCCTCGTTTTGATGCCATCTTCGCCTTTGATGGCGCCAACAAAGCATCAGGATATTGAACGGTTTTCACCTTTTCCTTATCCTTAGAGTTGTTGGTGTCATCCTTTCGGAACCGATTTGTTATTTTTAGTTTCACTTTTGTTAGGTTTATTTAATTCAATCGGTTCCGGCTCGTCGTCACTGACGAGATTTTCATCAATCTCTTCCATCACCCCATCAACCAAAGGTGGTGGACCCCCAACCTTGTTATCATATTTCTTACCATTACGTAAAATACTTACCTGGTTGACGTGCTTTTTTGAACTTGAACTGTGATGATTCGGGTTGACTGTGGTGTCGCTCGGAAGTTGGCCCGCATTCCTTTGTAATTTCGCCATGTCTGAAGCGAGCTAACCAATTTGCTTCATCATTGACTCCAATGATTTATCCCGTAACTCGAACTGTTGCTTCGTCTTGGCCTTTTGATCAGTCATGGCTTTCAATAACGCATCCAACTTCGAATGTACTGACTCATCCAATTACCCGAGGACTGTTTCTACTGATCCTGATTACCCGAAAAATTTTCACCCCGGTTACCATCTCTGTTATACCCCCGATTCTGATTACCCGAGCCCTGCTGATAACCGCTCTGGCGGTAATTACCCTGCGATCTGTTCTGACTCGATCCCTGAAAGTTCGAGTTCAACTGAGAAGACGCTTTCCCGTAACGAAAATTTGGGTGGTTCCTCAGGCCCGGTGATGTGGTCTGAAACATACATAATATTATATAAATATTTCCTATACTTTCAAGTATTTTGAGCCAGGTTTTTATTGAATATATTTCTATTTGGCGCAAATTAATACTTAAATGGTCAAAACTCATAAGTATATATAATAACTCAATCAATTATAAATGTAAAATTAAACATGAAGTAAGGAAATTTTGCTAGAGTTGGTCACGTAAAATCATATAAAAAATTAAGTGGCAAATTATTTTGATGATTAAGTACATGTGCTCTCAATTAACATTAAATGTCAACTCTTTTTGTTGACAGGAGTCATTTGAAGAATTAGTAGGGCTACTGTACACACTAAAAAAAGAACCAAGAGGTCTTGAATTCATTTGTTTGTTAATGACATATTGGGCTGAGGTATTTGTTAATATGGTGGGCTCACAATATGAAGAATTCATGAGGGCTCATTAGACAAGAGTTAAAAGACTTAATATTAATATATATAAACAGAGGGACGACTGATTGGAAGAGGTGCAGAGGAGCCGCAATACACAGACGCAACAAACCAAGAAGTCAGACGCAAGAAGCAAAAGTCAACTGAGAAGAAGGAATTGATAACCACTCACCATTCTCGGTTTGAATATATTATTTTTATTATGTACTTAGTTAAGCCTATTAATTTGTTTGTTATTTTGAACATGATTATTGGCTAAACACTTTTAGTTATCTAGGCTTGTGATGATGTTTTGTTGATTGTTTTGGACTTGTCGATTTTTGGATTTTGTTTTTGGGATTTGATTAATTTAAAAGTTTTGATTAGTTTTATTGGATATGTCTCATGCGTATTTACTTTTGATTTGTGTTTGAATGAATGTTTCACATGTTTCAAGATTGATTGTCTTTCGATTATAGGTTGCATGTTAGGGTTGTTGACTGTGTGTTTCCAAGTTGTTTATGGTTTATTGAGCTCATTCACCATAGAAACTGATTTTTGGCATATTATTAGAAGTTTATATTCTTACTAGCTCAAATATCCGACGGGTAATAAGTTGTTGGGTTTGTCTGGGTTGTTAGGGTTTTAGGTTAAATTATCTGACAGGAGGTTTGCCTAGTTTTGCCTTAATTTCACTGTTTACCCGTGTCCTTTGAACTGTTCAAAACCACCCCGTGTACTTAGGTGCAATTAGATAGTGAAACCGACGGGTTAGCTGTTTTCTAGGGTAATTAATCATAGTTGGTGAACTAACAGGTGAACCAATAAGCCGGTGTTTTTTACATGATCTCTAAGATTTCTTTTTTAGGTGAGACCTTGAGAGTGATTATGGATCCATTAAGTTTCCTAGAGCTTCATACCTTTAGATTCCCGGTTCCCGTAATATTTCCCGTAACCGATAAAAGCCTGTGTCGTCACAATTCGGATTCCTTGCCTAGGTGACTCTTGCTCTCATTTGAATATGCTAAAGTCGTATTCGGTAATTTTTTTTAGTTTACTTTAATTTAATTAAGTAATTAGTTTAATTAATTATTAGTTTTTTAAAATAAAATAAATAAAAATCCAAAATAATATTTTCTTAATTATTACTTTAAATTAGCTTTTAGAACTAGTTTCGTTAATTTGATAAGTGTCTCTAAGGTTCGATATTCCCGGTCTTCCCATAGCTATTCTACACCCGATAGGTTCACTTGCCTGTTGCTAGTGGTTTGGTTTAGAGTATTCTAGGTTTTTATTACTCGTTGTGATTGGTCATTATTTGCTAAATTTTTATATACCACTTTAAGCACATCACCCGGGTGATATGTGTTCGAATTGAACCCTTGGCCTTTGGAATCCCCGTAAGCATAACTGACTTCCTCATTATCATCCTCCTCGTCATCATAAAACTCGGGGCAATTTTCTGCTTTGTGCCCGAGTTCACCACAATCTTCACAAACCGGGAATTTTACTCCAACTTTTCTGACTTCTTTCTTCTTACCCTTTCTGTACCCAGCCAGTTCACGTTCTAACTCAGCAATTCTTTCCGACTCACTCGTGACTGACTTAACTGATCTGGATGAATTACCCCATCTTCGTCTTTCAGCTGCTGCTTCTGCCTTGGAATCTTCACACATGAACTCTAAAAATCCCCAATCATCTTCCTCAGGCTAATTTGACAACTGACTATTACACGAGGCCTTAAGATGCTTTCGGTCCTTGTATGTCAAACCATCAACAAAGCACTTTACCAGTTCCCACAATTTGATTTGGTGATGTGGGCATTTTCTGATCATATCCTTATATCTGGTAAAAGCTTCATGGAATAACTCACCTGGTAACTGTGAAAAGTGACGAATGTCTGAACGGGCCTCGGTAGTCTTCGACTGTGAATAAAACTCATTTAGGAAGACTTGTTGCATCTCAGCCTAGTTTCTGATACTGTGTGTTGGTAACGAGTTAAACCACAGTTTCGCTTTGTCTTTTAACGAGAACTGGAATAACCGCAACCGGACTTCATCCTGATCGAACGTACCATCACCAATAGACCCGCAAATAGCCGAAAAATCGGCTAGGTGTGAATACGGGTCTTCCGAAGCCATCCCGTTGAAATGAGGAATGATGTTGATGTAAGATGGCCGGGACTTGAAAGTTTTTTGTCCCGGCACTCGTTCCTGTGGGACCAACGGGGATGCTCCATCTGAAATAGCCGGTCTGAACCGACTGTTAACACCATGAGCCGGGGCTATGTAATTTCTCCTTTGCCCCCCCCGGGGTTTCCCATACCGCCCCGGTTAACCGGAATACCACGAACTCTTTCGGGCCGTTCCGCCCGATTAACCCTGTCTCGACCCCTTCCATTTCTGTTAACGGGTTCAACCAGTCTTCGAATTACCGGCTCTTCCACTTCTTCTTCATACTGATTATCACCCTCAACCTCTGGTTCATCAACCACATTCTCGGGCTTAACCGCCCGATTCGTCCTAACCCATCGTTCTACCACATCATTAGCTGCCCGAAAACCTTCGTTTCCATTATTATCTTCACCCTCATCCTCATCTTCAGTCGGAACACTCGATCGAACATCATCAATATTTATCCGAACTCGGCGATTGGTGTTATTGTTTGGAGCGGATGGTCCGGCTTGGTCAAAGTTGAGGTTAAGGTTTCGGTTTCGGTTTTGATTTCGGGTTCTGGAAGCACGAGCTGAGTGATTTTGGTCATTTGGGTTATTAAAATTTGGTGGGTCAGGTATGTTGTCTGGGTGAAACTGGATATTATGTGGAAGTGGGTCTTGGTTTTGGTTGTTGTTCTGGTTATCAAACAGTCCTTGCAAGTGTGACTCAGTTAAGGGTAATTGTACGTTTTATCGTATTCAATCTAACCAAACAGTTATATGACTAATTATCTAGCAACTGGTAACAGATCGTTCAGACCAACGTAAACCTAAACCGATCGAACACACAGAAATACTAAACATCAATAATCATATATCAATCTTCAATGATCAAAACATAAGTATTCTTAATCACATGAGAAAAACTTTAAATGGTTACAAACTATACATCCCGGGTGTGATTCTAGGAGATTAGCCGAGCCGCGACATCATCGAATCTTCAATACGGATGATATGGATCATAGATATGGTCTTGACACGAGCTAGAATGGTGAAATCGCCTATAGGAGCTGCTGGAAATCGCCTCTATTCTTCAAAAACGGAGTTAGGGTTTTCTTTGATGAAAAATAAGATATAAACAAAAAATCCCGTCTGCACCTCCCGTCGCGGTACGCGACGGGGTCTTCTATGGCCCATCGCGTACCGCGATTGACCAAAAGTCAAAGTCTTCATTTATGTCCCATCGTGGTACGCGATGGGACCCTCAACACATCCATCGCGTACCGCGATGGGTTCTGCTACAGCCAATCTTCAATGAATGTTATCGTTTTGCGTGCTGGACATCCCGAGTCTTCATTCCGTTTCACAACAGGTCCATAATGAGTACTTTAACGCCTGTGACCTGAAATCCAATAGTACACGTATGAAGTATCGATAGTTCTAGAATAAACAATTAAAACTAAATAATAAACGAACTAAAACATATACAAATTAACCGACCATCAGGCGGCTTGTTTATGGTTTGGTTAAAGCAGATTAAGGTTCTAGGAATTTTGGGTGATTTATCTTTCAAAAATAACCAGAACTTTACGACAGGAGGGTCATAATAAAAAGATATTACATTCATTAGCATACGACTAGTTATGATTTTTGCTAACTGATACAACAAGGGGCGAGTTTAACATATAATCTATAGCGAAAGCAAATGACCTGTCAAAAACGAACTAAAGTAACCTATCCAGACTAATAAACGATGGCTCAATTATGTCCTTGGAAACTGAAACAATGTGATGTTAATTATGCCTCGCTCCAAAACACAATGATTCCAACTAAATCGATCTAGATTATATCATTTATTAAATGTTTGAAATAACCAAACCTAACAAAAAGATTAAAATTGTTTACTCTTACATGTTTAAAAAAATTAAAAGAAGATTAAGCCAAAATAATGGATTAAGTCAAAATAATGTAATAAATATCAATTACAAAGTAATAAATAATATTAAAAAAAATAAATTGCAAAGTAATAAATAATATAAAAATAATGTAAATATTAGTATCATATTGTTGGTTGGTCCTTGTCCTATTCGAGAACTCAGTAAAAAGAAAACAATAAAATAATAAGTACAATTAGAATAAGTTTTTAATTTTAAAATCCTTTTATTTTAAATAGGATAAATACCTAATATACCCTTCTCCACTTTCACATTTATCTTCTTCTTCCTGATAAACTCACAATCACAAATACTGCCGCCCTTCGTATTATTGAAACTTCTTTCAGATCATGTTAGTTTCTTTCCTTTTTCCATTTCAATTACACAGCTGATAATATTTTGAAGGGTCAAAAGCACAAGAGAAACATCAAGTACTAGACCTCATTGGTGACATTTTTGACCGTCGGAGAGTCGCCGGAGGGTCAACGGACCTTAATAAAATGGGTTATCCTTTCCTAATTTCCTTACGAATTTGACATATTTAATTTATTTTATTTAAATTTAAATAATATAATATTTTAACACAATTATAATATTTTATATCGGTATCTCTATATTATATATATATTATCCGTAATCTTTTCTATTGATGAAATAACAAATAATTAATTAAATTATTTATTATATATTATAAAATTAACACAGGTGGTGAATGAAATCAAGCAAAAAACAACAAAGGTGGTGAATGATGTCACCCAAAAATAATTAAATTTTCAAAAAGAAATTTTGAATATTTGGTATTCAAACTATTGCTAAATAATATTTCGTATTATTGTCTTGACTTTTTTTATTTTTGAATACTTAAATATTTCGTATTCAAACTATAGCTAAATAATATTTTGTATTTAAATAATCTAATTTACACTTTTAGCTAAATGTAATATTAAAATATTACATTATTATTTATTATTTAAGTATTCAAAATGAAAAATTAAAGATTAAAGGAAAGATGAAAGATAATAATTTAATAGCATTGATGAATCTTAATTTAATATATTATTGATTTATTTTATTAACTTGAAAATTAGAGAAAGCATTGATATAAATTGGAAACTATGAGAATCAACCAATAGGAAGGGGGTATATGGACTTAAAGCTTATTGCTTTAATAGTATAGTTAGATATGCTAAATAGAATGAATGAATCAATCAAAGTGTGAGGCGTTAAGTTATGCATAATAGAATTCTATAAACATGTTATGTTTATTTTTATAAATAAAATATTGTAAGGCCCCGTTACCGGTGCCCTACATTGGATGTTGGATTTACTCATAAACACAGTTCTAAATATTAGAGTTAATTAAAACATTCGCGGAATATAAAAACTTTCATAAAAAATTTCATAACAAACCATAACTTTTCTTAAAACATCATCTCGTCTTTCATAATAAACAAAACAATAAACTAAACGTCTTGAGTCTTCCGATGCCAGCCTCTTATTCAATGCCACGTGTCCCCTCAAGCGAGTTGCCTTATCCTACTCACCTGCGTACATACTAAAAGTCAGCTACGCTAAGTGAGTTCTAGTTAATCACGTATCGTATAATACATTCACTTAACTTCAATCATGCATCCGAAGATACATAATAGTTACTTTACTAACATACTATCATTACATAATTTCATACATTCATACTTTATTACTTTCATACTTTATAATTACTGTCCATTCTATCTCAGATATTATTAGGGTCTGGTCCCTTTCTTGTCTATCTCAGATATTGTTAGGGTCTGGTCCCTTTTTACTTCTCTATCTCAGATATTATTAGGGTCTGGTCCCTCTTTCTTCATCTTCGTACATACTGTCTTTGCATACCCATAACATACATACTTTCTTTAATCATTCATACGTATTCATATATTGTACATATATCTATCATACACATTCGTCTATCATCAACATACCTCCCTTGTTAGCACGTGCAATATCCGAAGATCGTTCACATGACGACAAGCTTTCGTTCACATTTAAGATATACGTACATAACATATAAACCATATAAGGCATACACTTACCAGTTAAGGTAAGTGTATTAACTATCACATCGAGTATGCACACAGCCCCGAAAACATAACAAGGAAATGGGGCTAGAAACTCACCTTAATGCGGTTACGTTCGCCGTTAATGGTAATCCCGTTCTTCAGTTTGTGCATGGCTGACTGTATAATAATTACACGTATCAATTAACTATAACTACTCATATCATCTTTCTAGTCTTAGTTAGTCTGGGGGCAGCGCCCCTGGCAGCGGGGTTCTAGGGGCGGCAGCCCATAGCAGGGTCCAAGGGGCAGAGCCCCTGGCTGGGGTCGAGCTGTCTTAACACATTTTCCATTAGGATTTTAATTTATTTTCTAATTCTCTGACCCATTCTTCATAACGAATTAAGTCTGATTCGCTATCTGATTCGTTACTTAAATGTTAGCGAACGTACATGTTAGGCGAACTTAACTTAAACGAACTTAACATTCAGCGAATTTGGATTCTGGCGAACTTATCAGTGGCGAACTTGCATGTAGCGAAGTTAACTATTAGCGAACTTGCTGCAGCGAACTTGCTTGTAGCGAAGTTAACCACTGATGAACTTGTACGGCGAACTTGGCTTGGTGAGGTTATTGTCCAGGGAACTTAACGTCGGCGAACTTAGCTTGCAGGCGAAGTTGTTCAGTGCCGGCCACGGGTTTGGTTTTAAACCATAAACACCTCTGTTTTAACGTTAAATGTTTAGATATGCCGTTAATGTTTCTCGGAAATCGTTTCCATGGCTAATTTTTTACAAACTCAGCTCGGAAAGCATGAAGTTTGGACCTTTAAGCTAAAACGTTCAAAACTAGATCTTAGGGTTCCATTTTAACGAGCCGTTTATGTTTGCGGGTTCATTAGGTTCGTTTTATCATCAAGTTCGCTACCTTCCGTTTCACTTAGACCCAATCTACTATTGTTTCATGTTTCTAGACTAAACGCTCATAAAAGCGTAAGCTTTGAGATCCAAAAACATACCTCTACGTTTTTGCTTTGGTCTCGGTTAGGTAGATTATGAACTTCGAATCTTGTATCTACCTTGAATCACGTTCGCTTGGCTCGGATTTCACCTCTCTCTCTCTCGGCCGCTTATAAGGTGGTATGTGTGTGTGTTGGAGTGTGTAGAGAATAAGATGGAAAGAAATGAGGATTTAGGGTTTTAGGGTGGTTTAAGGGAGTATTTATCTCCTAAAGACCATGGACCCTAAGCCCATCTCATTCATAATCCCATCTTGATTAATCTAAGTCCATGATCTTTCTTCATTTAATATTTATTAACTGTTAACACACGATAACTAAACGCGACTGTCTTTATTTAATATTAGAATATTTTAGGATGTTACAAGTCTTCCCTCCTTAAAAAGGTTTCGTCTCCGAAACCTAACTATTACTTAAACAAACAAGGGTAGAACTTGCGCATCTCATCCTCCGCTTCCCAAGTAGCATCCGATCCCTTGCGATGTTTCCATATCACTTTTACCAATGGTATAACCTTGTGACGAAGCTGCTTCTCCTTGCGGTCAACTATCTCAATCGGTTGTTCAATATAGTACAGCTGTTCATCGACCTCGATGTCCATTAATGGCACGTGAGACGTGTCATCATCTAGACACTTCCTTAGATGAGAAACATGGAAGGTCGAATGAATTCCCTCTAACTCAACGGGTAAAGCCAGCTTATAAGCTACTTCACCCACACGATCTAAAATATTAAATGGTCCGATGTACCTCGGACTCAGATTTCCTCTTTTCCTAAAACGGATAATTCCCTTCCAAGGCGAGACCTTGAGCATCACATTGTCACCAACGTTAAACTCAATCGGTCGTCGCCGCTTATCAGCATACGACTTCTGTCTATCTTGAGCAGCCTTCATTCTTGCTTTGATCTGATCAAACTTTGATGAGGCTTCTTGCACAACCTCTAGGCTTCCCGTCTCCTTCTGACCAATCTCTCCCCAACATACCGGGGTTCTACATCGTCTACCATAAAGAATCTCAAATGGTGGCATACCAATACTTGAATGGTAGCTGTTGTTAAAGGAGAACTCTGCTAGATGCAGGTGATCATCCCAACTTCCTCCAAAATCTAGAACACAAGCACATAGCATATCCTCAAGGGTTTGGATCGTCCTTTCAGACTGTCCATCTGTTTGAGGATGATACACCGTACTAATGTTCAACCTCGTTCCCATAGCTTCATGGAATTTATTCCAGAACCTGGAAGTGAATCGAGTATCTCTATCAGACACAATCGACAGTGACACTCCATGCTTAGATACAACCTCTTTGATGAACAAATTTGCTAACGTTTCTGACGAGATGGCCTCTCGTATAGGCAGAAAGTGAGCACTTTTGGTCAAACGGTCCACTATCACCCAAATGGTATCATGATGCTTAGCTGTACGAGGTAGCTTAGTTATGAAATCCATAGTGATGTGTTCCCATTTCCATTCAGGTTGTAGGTTCCCTGGATGGATCGCACGAGATATTGCGGTCTACTCAGGTGCGGAATCCCTGCGTAGATCGTTACGAGTATAGAACACAAATCAAACAAACACGATACGATAAACGAACACGTTATATTGATAACCGAACACGTGATACGATATCACTATTACAGACTCGTGAACAAAAACTGCTAACTACTATCACACGATTCACTCAACAACTCGTTTTTCAACTATCCGTAACCTATATATAAATACACGACAACTTCGCCTGATATGTTCAGGCGAAGTTGTCCATAACTTCGCTTGTTCAACAAGTTCGCCTAGGCGAACTTGTTGACAACTTCGCTTATACAAAAACATAAATAACAATACAGACTCGATTACAGACACTAGACTATGAACTAATGACATTCATGCACCAACAGACTCCCCCTTGGCAGTAGCTTCATATCTTGATCTTTAAGCTCTTGTCTTGTAATCCTGTATCTTCACGCATGCACTCTTTCTCTAACACATACCGTGACTACTCGCTGATATTTCCTTGCTTCATCCTTCCAAGCAGGAATATAGAATATCTTCTTTTCATTCAACACTTGCAGATCAGCTTTCGATAAGTTAACAAGATGCATCGGATCATACACCCTCAGCACTTCTTGTTCGTCTTCGTCTTCCATCACGGCTTCAGCAGTCTGGCAATCAACGTACCACCATTTTAGATTCTTCAACACATCTTGAGGCATAGTCTTCATTGGAACCTCCTTGATGCATCGGATCGGATTGTACTTCATCACCATCCATGGCTTGCCATCTGCTCTCATTCCCCTTTCTGTATCCTCCATGAGCTTTCCCTTCTGTGGCTTTAATAATTCAAACTTCTTCTCTTTTATGCTTTCTTTCCACACGATCTTCCCAATCACTCTTGCCATGTTGTCGTCACTTCTATTTATCAGGCCCAACCTGGCCAAATCCTTCACCTCACATTCCGGCAACGTATTGAGAGATCTCAGGGTTCTTTTGAAGTATTGAACACCATCATAACGCTTCACCACAAACAACTTTATCTGTTCATCATATATCCAACAGATAATTCCCTTCTTCGACTCAGCATAGCCTTTGATGTTATAACTCTTCTTGAACATGGCTGGAACAACAGGCTTCTTGGTCTTAATAAACCAATGAGCACAGCCTTCCTTCCACCTAGGATGCTCCTCCCACTCAGTCTCATCCATCTCAGTACCCATGTCGGCTTTCTCAACACCTGGGATCTCGTGTTCAACGTCTTCTTCTACTATCTCCCCCTCTTCTATCCCATCTTCAATCACAATCTGTGCGCCAATCTTCTCAATCTCCTCACACGGCAGCACATCATCATCAAACACATCATCATCTAGCATATCATCATCTAACTCTCTCAACGCATCAATCACATCATCTTCATCATCAACCATCACCACCTCATCACCACCAACTGCACCTGCAGACTCCCCCTGAGCTGTGGAAGTCCCAAGAGCTTGAGTAGTTCTTGGCAACTCACCACCTACACCTTTCGGTGCATTGGGATCATCGTCTCTGTCGTTTCTCTTCTTAGTCCTTAACTAGTCGCCTCTACAGCCTGTCTCCCCCTGAGATGCCAAGAACTCCTTCATAGCATCTATAATCCTCCCATGCTCAACCAGGTGGGACGACTGTAGTTGATTTTCTGCTACAAGGCGTTGAATAGCCTGGGTCTGGATAAAGTTGATCCTTGATTGCTCTGCCACGACCCGCTCAAGTGCAGCTATTCTCTCCGAGTCTGAGATGGTTGCATCGAAATCAAATCTCATATTAGATGTATCTGGAGTATACTCAGCAGGGATTTCGAATGCAACTGGGACTTCAGAAGCAGTTGTGGACGTAATCGCAGGTGGTATCGTGACCGACAACCCTGCAGTTGCGACGACCGTCGACTCTACAAACCGTGCCACCACCTCTGAAGGAGTAAGCGTTGGAGGTGGTAACGACACAATCTCCGGAGTCATCGTCTGTAGTGTAGTGGATGGGATGCCGACGCTGATGTAGCCACCACAGGAACATCTGCAGCGCTTGTAACCTGTACAGAAGTAGGAACGATTGACATACCTGATAGTGCGGATGGAGCAAAACGTATAACACGTGAAGTCTCTCCAGCTCCCATACCAGCACCTGTCTTTTCACGTCTCGAACGTCTGATCAACTTGTGTATGTCCTCCTCTTCTTCCTCTGACTCACTATAATCCACCGTCCACTTTCTCTTCCCTAACGTTCTCTCTCGTCTCACCATCATCCTTCTCGCCTCATTCATAACATCGTCAAGATCGGAGTCAGCCACCGTCGTAGTTGCTCTAGTCACAATCACTTCACTCACCTGTGTAGCAGAGACCTGCACTTCTTCATGTGAATCAAAACGATCCATGTCGAAGAATCCTTGACCGCCAAATGCAGCATCAAGGTCAACATCCTCCGCAACCGATACATCAGGCACAGTAGGTACATCACAAGTTGCTCCTGCCTGTTGTGGTTGAGGGTCTCTGAACTCGTCCCCCTGAGCTGGCACATACCCCGGGTTTATCAAGTACCCGAAGAGTGGAGTATGCCTTGGACGACGTTCAGGCTTGCTCCTCGCACTCGAAGTACGGCATTGAGCAAAGATACGTTTGCTCACACTTTCCACGTATCTTATCGGGCGTCGTTGAGGCAAATTCGGAGCCACATGGTTCAAGATCATCTGGATGAATCTTGGATACATTATGAACCGCTCACGAGCCATCGCCCTCCTCTGTCTATCAATCTCGTAAAAGACCATCTGACTGAAGCTATAACGTTTATTATAGGTCAGTGCAGTCATTGCGGACTGCATGGTTGCACCCATACCGTCAGTGCCCGCCTTCCTCCCAGACATGCATACTATCATAACGTGCATGAGGAAGCGCCACTGATCAAGTAGGAACCCCTTCCGTCTCTGAGTATCGCCCAATGAACCAGAATAGCCCATTCTTAGAAATGCTCCATCACGAAACGGAGCCACAAACTCCGTAGGGTCGTTCCGAGTCTCCTCTCCAAAACGTAACGCCACCCGTATCTGTTCAGATGAGAACTGAACTACTTGGTTATTTACTGTTGCTCTCATGACCGGGGGCTCAACACGACAATCATACTCCACCGTCTGCCAGAAATCCTCGATATTGGGTAAGGATATCGGCAGAGTCGTCGTGATTGCGTGAAATATCCTCGAGCGTATGAGGAAAGAAATGATCTCACGGTAGTCTTCAACACCGCTCATTTCCGGGTCTAAGGTGATGAACATGTTGTGACCCGGAAAGAATTGCCTCTGGTTATCACCGTCATCTCCTCCAGCACCTCCAGCACCGGCAACAGCAGCCATCTCTGCAACAAACAAACCAAGTTAGATAAACATTAAGACATAACACAAGTTCGCTTGTTACCATGAGCGAAGTTGTGATAAAAACTGTATAGGCGAAGATAAAGTTGGGGCGAAGTTGGGAACAACTTCGCTTCATCTTTAAGTTCGTCTGATAATTGCACTAGCAGGAAGTCGCTTCCTTGTCTCTTCACAAACAGCGTGCTATCTATCTGACCTCTTTCAAACCCATTTTCAAGCAAGTAGTCTGACAAAGTTGAGTACCAGGCACGAGGTGCCTGATGTAGTCCATACAATGCCTTGCTTAACTTGTACACGTGATCAGGAAAGTCTGGGTCAGAAAAACCCGGAGGTTGCTCAACATACACTACCTCATCAACTTTCCCATTCAGAAACGCACTCTTCACATCCAACTGAAATACCTTCATCTTCTTATAAGCAGCGAACGCCAAAAACAATCTAATGGCTTCCAACCTTGCGACAGGAGCGAACACTTCATTATAATCAAACCCCTCTTGTTGATTGAATCCTTTCACAACTAGCCTCGCCTTGTTTCTTATGATAATCCCTTTCTCATCTCTCTTGCACTTAAACACCCATTTTGTGCCTATCGCATGCACATTTTTCGGTTTTTCAACCAAATCCCATACTTCCATTTTCTTGAACTGAGCCAACTCTTCTTGCATAGCTTCGACCCACGAGCTGTCCTTAAGAGCCATTTGATAATTCTTCGGTTCAATCTGGCTGATAAAGCAGGTGTACAAGCATTCGTTGATTATCCCTGTTTCCTTAATGCTTGTGTAAACACAGGTGTGCTCATCCAAGCTACGTCTTGTTTGTACACCGGAGGACACATCACCAATCACATTCTCCAAAGGGTGATCTTTATGAATTCTCGTGGTCAGAACAGAACCGACATGCAAATTGTCTTCCAAGTTAGAAGAGAGCTCGTCAATGGTTGTTTCATGCTGAGAGTGAAAAGGATTGATAAATTCTTCTTCAGTTGAGGCAGCAGGGGTATCGATAATATTTGATGAGGAAGGTTGACATTTATCAATCAGCTGTCTTTGCAATAGATTTTCTTCCTCATCAAGGATCATCTTCGTAGCAACTCTTTCTTCTTCTTCAGAGATATCTAAATCCGGTATGTTAAAAGACTTAAAAAGTTTAACATAGTCAAAAAACTCCGCAGGTCCGTTACTTGGTTTTGGCGGTTGGTAACTTGTGATATCTGTGTTACACACCACCTCAATCTTGCTGGTCGATGTATTGAAGACACGTCTGTTGGGAGTCCCAACAACATAAC
>NW_027502256.1:0-21781 GCF_021521415.1 Bidens hawaiensis
AGAGAGAAACTAGAGAGAGAGCTTAAGTGTGTGTTACGGTGGTGTATTGAATATGTGAGAATGAGGATTAAATGGTGATTAAT
The DNA here is from genome assembly GCF_021521415.1 of Bidens hawaiensis. Lineage (NCBI taxonomy): Eukaryota > Viridiplantae > Streptophyta > Magnoliopsida > Asterales > Asteraceae > Bidens > Bidens hawaiensis. The sequence continues at coordinate 84 of NW_027502256.1, forward strand.
GGTATTTATATTTAGGGATCATGGGCTCAAGCCCATGGACTCTCCTTCCTTCTTTCATAACCCAAGTCCATAATCCATACCCATTTACCCAACACTAGCCCAACTCATAACAGCTCATTTTTCATTTATTAACTGAAATCAGGAAACGGGATGTTACAATTACTCAGTATGGGGCTTTATTCTGGAGAGGTACTTTGGTAAGGGACTTTATCCTGAGGAGATGGTCTAGTAAGGAACCTTGTTCTGGAGGAATTATTTTTGGGCTTGTTTAGTTTTGGGGTTTGTTATGAATGAGTGTTGTTTTGTATGAGATTTCGTCTGGAGGGCCTTCGTATTAAAGTAATGGCCCAGTACCCCCTGGAAAGGGGCTCACCTTCCAAACTTTTAAAACATATAAAGTAGAAATAATGTTTAAATAATGCATAAAGTGAGTATATGTTGACCAAAAAGATAAAACATTATTATAGGTGAAGACAAAAGGTCACATCACCTTTTTGAAAGACATAACTTCTCATCCCTCTACTTTCTTGTAAAACGTGAAACTTGTTTGAAAAGTCAAATACAATTGTGAACAAATTGCTTTATTTTATAACATATGTATACACTATTAATTGTTGAAGATTTGAGATAGACAACTGCCCTCACCTTTTTTCCTTTTACTATCAAACAAATTATAGGAGAAACAACATGTGCTTCCTACTAGTTAATTAACTGAACATATGCATAACCTATAGTATTTTATACTTACAAACTTATACGTAACTATCTTTGATCATTATCTTTACATGAGTATAACATTTTGTTTTTACGTAAATAACAAATTGGTTATAATAATCCAAATAGCCCTTGACCAATTCATTTTATCTAATAAATCTTACAATTTTTGGTCTAAACACTCGAGCATATATATGTATGTGTGTGTGTATATAATATAATACGTGTGTGTGTAACATATTATGGTATTGGCAGTGATATAGAACCTGGTGACCAGAGTTAAAAGATGTAGATCCGGACGCCATGCAAAGCATACTAAACTTCATATCGGGCTGTTTCATGAAGAATATGGGTATGTCATTGGCTGAATGAACTCGAGACTTGAGCAGTTGTGGTTAAAAACAAGCTGAAGGGGCTTTGTAACTGACTTCTTCGGATCCGAATGAACATGGATTCACCGTTTATGGATGCTTAATCCTGAAGATGTTTTCTCTCGTCCCACCGAATAGGTATCGGACCTCTACTGATTATAACTCGTTGTTATGTGTCGAAACTCCGTGTCATTTTCCTCTTTTTCAATAACATCAATTCTCCGGTGTATCTCGTGCTTTGGAAGTGAGGATACGAGCCTACTAGTGCTACCAAATTGGCAACGTTGTCTTTAGCGAAATCCGGCAGGGGTGGGGGGTATGTGTCTTTCTGGTGAAAGAATTCGTCACGTCTAACTTTCCTAGACTCACCGGAGTACATTTCAAAAATCTTGGCTTCCCCCGAATATTCCTAAGAGTCGAACATAGGTTCCGGTGATGGAAAAACGTTGGAGGCATGCTTTGTATGAACTGGGCATGTGTCTTGAACTGGGTTGGTGCATTTTTTCTGGAACAGTGGACGGACCCGCACCAAGAACCTTTTTCCGGCGAGACAATGGCGGCAGTGTTGGATTTGACGATGGTTGTCGCCTGAGCCAGAAGGGAACGGCAGCGGCGTCTCCTTCAGGCCTTGATCAATCATTCTTTCAATGTTTCAGTGTGACCCTCAATCAAGAAGGTCCCACGGATGACGTCAATGTTGATACCCTAGATGAATTCTTAGGTAATGAGATACTTGGGAATGATCGATAAAATGCAATTGTTGAATATGAATATCAATATGAATATGATTATGTGAAAGTGAAAGTATAAGTATTATTATTGATTTTCAAATCTGCCATTACAAATATTGATCCTCCTCTTTTATAGGAGAAGAAAGGAGGAGGATTACATAGAGTATAATACTGAGGTTATGGGGTGCAAGCTATTTTCCCCTGGTCCCAAGTCTTTTCCGCCAAACCCTCATTTTCCTCCTTTTACCCGACGTGTCTTCTCCTAAGCCTGGCAGACCATCTTTCTTGGGCCACCCTCTAGGACCAGGCTACAGTACCTTTCTGCAACCATGACAAGACATTTCACTGATGATATCTCCATCCCACGGCTATTTTCCCATTGTCCTAGGTCTTTTCCGCTGAACCCTCATTTTCCTTCTTTTATCTAGCGTATCTTCTTCTGAGCCCGGGAGACCATATTTCCATGACAAGACCTTTTACTGATGTTATCTCCATCCCACTCTACCTTGACTGGGCTTGGGCTTTTCTCTCATTTGGGTTGTTCTTATGGGCTCGTCTCCTATGTAATCTCTTCAGGTTGATACAACCTTTGGCATAATAGTTTATAGCTGCTTGGGCCGTTAAAAGCTTTGATGGATTTGAGTGTAGTAGAGCTCAAGCCTGGATTGCTAACGTTTTTAATAAATGAGTAGAGCTTAAGCTTTATATACTTAACTAATTGGTTACACAAGAGTCTATACACATTTATCGCTTATATAAAATAAACGAATTGAATTCGTGCATGTAAATTGCTCATGTTACGAGAGTGGGTTTTACACGTAGGTTTTTAAAACGAGCGAGCTAGTGTGATACTGAAAGTTTTAAGACTTGAGTTACGAAAGTTAGCGTAATTTAGGCTCCAAACTTTTCAAAGTTATGAAAGTTATCATGATTAGTTTATATCTTCATTGATTAACATGTTTGATTAGAAGAAATAAATAATTCCAAATCAGTTAAAAGAGTAATTATAGGGATAATCAATTGCTACCGAGTAATGGTATTCGTATAGACTTTTCCAGAAATTAGGTATCATTATTTTCGGTACCGGTACCGTACAGTATGATACTGGTGTAAAATACCGAATATTTTTACGGAGTAATAGTGTTGTACTGATAAACTCAATACCATATACGATACACACATTTCCAGAAAATTTGTGTCGCATCAGTGTGGTATTGATCCCATCCGTAGTTTAAACTATAAATGTGACTAATAAAAGGATGATATCCAATACCAAGGACCCATCATTTGAAAAGACGTGGTTGATCCTTGGTTTCCCGTTTCTTGATCACGATTGACCTCTGGATTCTTGTTATATCTATACTATTTATAATGAGGCAAACATGGGCAAATTAAGACGTTTAATTTTAAGTAAATTACAATACCTAATACATAAGTTACAACCTAACAAAGCATGCTGAAAAGGGCAATATTGTCTTTTGAGTTATATTATCACATGCATTTTCAATTGATTAAAGATACTTACAATTCTTCCCCATTAACTTTAATCAATTTTTGTAAATTTAAACAATATTTACAACTATGAACATTAATCTTTTACCTATATACTCTTTTTATTTTTACTTTTAACCCAACTTTCCCCACAAAATTTGAATGATCATAACTTTTTTATACGTTAATATTTTTTTATAAAACATTGCACCATAAAAACGAGCATTTTATTATCTTTAATTTGAGTATCATATTACTATAGTTTTTCAGTTAAAAAAATATCATTTTATGTATGAGTGTTTGCGGTTTGTTTCGGATGGTTTTTAAATTAAACCGTGAGCCAAAACGTTAGTAACGTCGAAACCACCCCGTTGAAAAATGAAATCGGTTGGCCAAAGGTTAAAGAAAAAAATCAATTGTGAAATCAAACCAATGACCAGTTTGAAATGTTTCACGGTTTCAAACTTAACAACGAACACATATAAACTTGTAATGTGATTACCAAAGCCGTGTTTCCCGCAGTATCGCGCGGGCACCCGTCTAGTACATAAAAATGCATACACAACATAATAGTTAGCAAATCCTTAAAGTAACAAACCAGCAAGTTGCACCACTAACATCAAAGCAAAATGAAAATAAACTCTACTGGCGTATAATAGGCTGACTGAAACATTTGAAACCAGATCGGGTGATCAATCATCATCTATATTACATTACAATACATATAGGCAACCTTTCATCTCTCGTCACTCTCTCTCATGAGACGCCCCAAAATTTATTACAACTATCTGGCCGACCAAGTTATACCCCATACCCATTAATGATCCGACTGTGTAGTCTCGACTTCTCCGGCCAATTTAAATCTATAATGCTCTGGCGATACTTCATATTCAATTATTTTGATGTGTTCAATTGGATGAATTATGATTATGATCGGTTGAAAAAAAAATAATCGTCATGCCCTAACTGCTCATTTACACACTACTCTTCACCTATTCCGCGATTGAATACAAACGATTGAAGCCATTAAATTGATATACTGAATGCAGGCGATTAAAGAGATGTCTGTTTTTATATAAATATCGGTCACTTCCATCAACAAAATCACAAATTGAATCCAAGCTTCAATCGCTTTTAATTGTTCTAATAATTCTCGCACCTAGCAAGGTAAAATTGTCTCTTGAACTTAATTGTATTTGCTACATGATGTATTTCATCTCAGTAGGGTGGTTTATGTGGCTATTAGCCCCTTGAATACAATTTCCTTGGTGTACTGAAACATGAATATTATCAAGCTTCTATTTGTGTAGCAAAGCTTATTGAGTTGTTTGTTTTTAGAGTAATAGTTAACATTCTACTTAGGGGGTGTTTGGTACAAAGAATGGAAAAGGAGAGAAAATAGAAATGAAAATGGAATTGTAGAGAAAGAGAATTGGTATGGAGAATGAGAATCATTTCTCTTGTTTGGTACACGAGAAAATAAACAGAGAACTCTTCCATACCCAACCCCACCTCCACCCAACCTGACACCACTCACCACCGCAGCCCCACCACCACAGCCCCACCACCACCACCACAGCACCACCACCACAGCCCCACCACCACAGCCCCACACCACCAGCACCACCACCACAGCCCTTTCTTCAACCACAGCCCACCACCACCGGCTGCCGCCACCAAATCCCCTTCTTCAACCACAGTACACAAGAAATTAAAAAGATTCAAATTTTTGGAACATAAGATATAGAAAAAGAAGGCTCAGATCTGTCATCACTGCCTCTTTGGAGATTTTGTGGTGGTGGTTGTGGTGGCGATGATGATGATGATAATCAGAAGCCACCTGCGACCACCGCCGATTTCCACCACCACTGTCACCCACCTGCGACCACAATCACCCGACCATCTGAAAACCCTAACCTACCACGAACCACCACTTGAAACCCTAATCTCCGTTCACCCGTACCACCTGCAACCTACAACCGGTTACCATCTCTGTGTTCACCACTGCGAACGGCGGAGACGGGGTGGTGGTTGCAGACTTGGAGACGAGGTGGCGGCCGGAGACGGGGTGGTGGCCGGAGACGAGGTGGTGGTCGGAGACGAGGTGGTGACGTGCTATGAGGAGGCTGCTGAGAAATGGATTTCTCTTTGTTTTAAAGAGAAATGGAATTCTCTAGTTTTAGAGAAATAGAAAGAGAAATAGAAATGAAAAGTGGAAAACAAACAAAAGAAATATTTCTAATTCCATTTCTTCCCAATCAAATCCCTCTACCAAAACACCTCCTTGATACTAAAGGAAGACCGATTATATTTGGTGTAAAATGCATATGAGGTGTTTGATGAAATGCCTGTGAGAGTTTCTTTTTTGCATTGTGTTTTATTCTTGTTGAAACAGATTTTAATCTTTATTATTTTTATAATTTGTTTCAGGTTAGGAAACTAATAGAGACTCAAAAATGAAGAAAATGTTCCTATACCTTTAAGATTGCTTCCACAATTACTGCCTTATCTATTTTTGAAAACTCAACTGATTTCCAAGAACCATCAATTGTGAATACAAGGCTTGCAGTTAATCAACACCTATTGAAGATTCACATGTTGTTTCAGATAGTTTTAATATTTATTGAAAGATTAATAATAGAGGAAAATTTGAAATTATATTTTGTTTGATAGTTTTGGTGGGGAAAATAAACAATCATCAAGTATTTCTAAGAACAATTGTCGTTTGTCAAATACTACATCTCAAACCATTGATTCGTTGGCAAGAAGTTGAATGGTTAATTCCATGTCAATCGGAAGCGTTTAACACCTACAAAGATTTAGGTAACATTGGTTTCTCTCATTTTTATCACTTAAGTTTCTGAAAGGTCTATGTTTGTTTGCCGATCATTGTTCAACCCGATCATAACCTATAAATTATTCATGTAAAATGATCTGCTTGCCGGCAAACAATTTTAAACATAAGAATACTTTAATAATCAGAAGCAAACACTGATTAAATGATTATTTGATTTGTAGACAATTATATTTGATTGATGGTATTTGTTTGTCCAATGTATGTATCATATATTAAAAACGCACAATACCTACCCCCGAAAATTTGGCTAGCAATTGGCTGCCTGAAACTTCTACACCAACAACATCAACTACAATTTATACAGTTTACTAATTAATTTAGTATAAGTATGCTAACACAAAACATAATTCACATTTTACTTAACCTTTTATTTTTCTACGTTTCACCTTTATTTGTTTTATAGTTTATTAAACGAGTCGGTTCTCACAAGTTTCACAGTCAACTGACGGGTTAGAACCGGAACCGACTCGAAACCGAGTTACCTGCTTATGTCACTCTATCTATATAGTGTTTAAATGCCATTCGTGATTAATTTTACTTTAAATATTGGAAAAACTAATTAATCATAGTCATTTTTAAAAAGAAAACATGAATATTAGAAAATTTTATGATTTGAAACTTTATATATCAAATGATAATGGTTGTCATAAATATATTACAATCAGTCAAAAGAGGAATAAGTTTTGATAAATTTATAAAGTTTAAAGGGAATAAAATTGCATTGGTTATGTCAAGAAAGCTGATGCGTATTGCCCCCCACCCCCGCCCCAAATAAGGTTTTTTCCCGGGAGCTTAATCTCCCGGGGGGGGGGGGGGGGCTGTCCTTTTCTTTTATTGTCGAACACATAGAAATTGTAGGTGTGTAACATATGCAGCATGATAGATGTTTTTATGGCAAATAAGGGTGAGAACTTAATTGTCATTCATATTAAAGATTAGTTTTGTTATCCATAGCCAAAATTCTAGATTTTCAACCCCACCTGGTACTTCGATTAAGGATTCAAGTGAACCCACAACCACATTTAATTTTCATGCAAACCTTTTTATTTGGAACAACCAAACCAACGGTACTTTCACGTGAACCTGCCATGCATATCTAACTTTCACTTAAACATGTAATTGCCACTATTCGCCACTGCTAAAGAATTTTAACATTTTCCTAACTAGTAGAGTTTAAAATCTAGCCATCTAGGTGGTATAGCTTCTTATTCTTCAATAGCATTCACTATTAAAGGCTTAAACGCCAATATCAAAAGGCATGAGGCTAGGCTTCACATTTGCCAAAACCAATAACTACTAGAGCCTTAATCGCCAGTAGTCCAATTCCATATGGAGCTCGGTTCCTTAAACTTCTAATTTTTTTTCAGGTTGTTATTGATGATTTTAGCGAACCCAACTTTTAGTCCTTTCGATAAAGCATTAGCTAAAATACAGTTATTAGTAAGATTTAGATACAAGTCAACATAGTTACTTTATTTTAATTTGTATTGGTGTATGGCAAATGCACAATTCAAGTTTTTTAAAGATCTCCAGGATGTTGATCTTAACTAACCCACATGTAATGTTTAATGTATTTATGTATTTAGTTGTATTGTTTATAATACAACAAACTTTCAAAAGGCTGTGTCAACACCTTCATAAAGTTAAATTATAATTTTTCAGTATTATATTAGTTATTTTTATTGTTATAGTGTTGCTAACTATATTATGTTGTTGGTTTGCAAATTTTTTTAAACTACAGGTACAATGCTATATTCAATTTTCTCTTGATTTTTGATCGGAGCCGATTTGGTATTTTTTTAGAAATCCAATAAGGGAAATATTTGTTGAGGTATTGGTATGAGTTATAAGTAAATTTCAGAAACCACCACACTTGATGTCAGCTTTTTAGTTTTCAGTTTGTTTTCATTTCAGGGTATCTTTGCAGATTTATGTAAAGGGTGTGTGTAAGGGCATTTATGCCCTTTATTGTTTATAATATTTACAATGTTAGCTGTAAACAAAAACTCTATCAATGTTAATTTTGTGCATCTAATCCCTAATTGATGATAAGTTTATATAATTCAGTTCTTAAATGCACTACAAGACAATATGGCTTCGGTTTAGGAACTTGTAGCAGTACCTCAAAATCATGCTTTATGCTACCATTGTTTGCAGTTCATTTTTGATTTTTGTATGCCGTGATTTATACATTTCATTTAATTTTATTTAAACTGATTCTTATTATCATTATTGTTGGAAGTTGCAAGCTGCTAAATGGCATCTTGCACCATCAGCATCTGGAGACCAGCCTGTCACAAAGAATTAGTTTCTTTAGAGTTTAATCATGGGCCTGAGCCGTCTGGACAACGAATGATTGCAGCTTCAGATGAGGTGATGGATGACATATCAACTATCGATGATGAAGGTGCCTTTTTAGTTTACTTGACTTATAAAAAACTTTTAGGTTATGTAAGATACATTAATTGTGTTTGAATGTCAACAAGAACATGGACCATAATCATGGTCACAATTCTGCTTAAGGTAACAATTGTTTCTTATAATTTATAAAAGAACAAGCTTTCTTTTGATTCAATATAGTGCCACATCCTATTTATTTTGTTTGATTGATTTCGTTCTTTAACTTCCTGTCAAAACCCATACTATATATAAATTGAAGTTCACATGCATTTTAAATAGTTGAACAATTTTTGTTTTCTTGTGAATCGCCATTTTTCATATAAATGGCAAAAATTGAACCGAAGCATCTTTTGCTCTTTTATTTATTAAACAGCTAGACTGTTTGATATGATAACGAACACTTTTATTTTCTTATAACTAAATAATATATATTAGGTTATATATGAAGATTATACTAGAAAATATACAAAGGAACATGTTTTATGTATAATGTGTGTGTGCAGGCGCATTTCTGTCTTTTATGGCAAGTATTCTTTTCTAATGTGTTCGGCTATCTTTTAGTGATGCTAATATACATATTTACTGAATCTAAAACCAAGTTAAGGAACAAAAAATCTAAAAAAAGAAATAAGGACCTCGGACCGTACGTTTCTTCCTTAAATTCTCTTTTGTCGGAAAGCTGTTATATAGAAGGGTGATCTAAATCATCAGTATCAAACTATCATCATCTAGAATGGATTGATAATAGTAAGGGGGACAAATATCTCACCTTATAAAGTAAGATATTATGTTAAGCTGATGTCATTTTATATTAACTTTCAACATGAAATTGCATAGAAACTAAGGCATTATAAATCCCATTTTGTTAGGGGCCAAATGTCATGAATGTTGCATTTGCGAGATGTCGAAGGATGTATGCGCATGCCTATGATTATAATATCAACTCTATTTCTATAAACATGTAAGTTGGTATTTTAGTTGACATTTGTTTTTAGTCTAAGTTTATTGAATATTATTGAACAAAAAGAAGTATGCACTTGGTGTACATATATAGTGTCGGGGAAATGTTTATTTTCGCGGATGACCTTAGTATAAACTTATGGGAACTTGTGGTTAGTGATCAATGTTTCAATATTATTTAGCATGAAACCGTCATATATGGGTCATATATGGATGATCTGATAGGTGATTAATATGATAAAATATGTTCTTTATTCACATATCCAACAGTCTTATAATAATTTAACAATTATGTTTATTTAACAAACAGAGGTGATACCACTAGCTAGGAGCATATATTTACACATAGTTTTGTAAGATATCATTTAGACATGAATGGATCATAATCGTGTTCGTTTGTTCAACTTTAACCGAACAAATGATTGAACACGAACAATTATACGAGCTATTGTTTATGTTGGTTCGTCAAGAAAATAAACGTGTTTGTGTTAGTTGTTATTTGTAATGAATGGTTGACAAATGTGAACATACGAGCATAACTGACGGTCCCATCTTTGGCATCGGTCTTCAACGAGTATGCGCTCAAGAATCAATTTTGAGACAAGCATTTATCTTAAGGAGAACCTAATATTTTGTTAAGTGTTGCTAATTGTTTACAACATTATTATTGTTATTTTTTTGCTAACTGTATTCTGTTGTTGGTTTACAGAATTTGTTTTTATACGTGCACGGTGCTATATTCAATTTTCTCACGAGTTTTGGCTGTAACGGTTTTAGATTGTGAAACCAAACCGTTACTAACCGTTGGGGGTTTGGTTCGAATTTATGGGTTACTCTCTTGTGACATTCGTCAATTTCGGGTCACGATTTGTATTCATTTTGTAATCTCTTATCATGTAAACCGAACCGTTTTGTAAACTGAAGCTTATGATATAATCAAATTGATGGATTTTATGTTAAAATATTGTTTTACACTTGTTGAGTCTTGAAAACATCCTTTTCGGTCCTTAAAACGCGTAAAAATCACTTAATACGAACTTCGGGGAACAAATATGCCATTTTTGAAAGTGTGGAAAATCTGGTGACCAGCCCTTAGCGTGGCACCATGACCATCAGGTCTGCAGCTACCGATTTTGTTGTTTTGTGTTTTGTTTTGATCCATTTTGCATGCAAACTCTTGTAACTCACACCCATATTTGACCACCAACATTACCCTATATATACATCACCATTTCCCTTCATTTTCCCCTGTTACATCTCCAAATTCTCTTTCAAATACAAAGATCTTAAGGTTATTTTCTTAGTGTTCTTGAAGGTTTGACTTCCAAAAGTCAAACTGAGTTAAATCTTTCATTCTAATTAGCTTATCTAGTCTTATTAATACTTGTTTATGGTTGTACAACATATATATAATATACACCCCTTGTTACCTTTGGTAGTTACTTATCCGGTCTCGGTCGGTGAGGTTTCGGACCTTGTAAGGCAAGGCTTCATGGAGGATATATATATATATATATATATATATATATATATATATATATATATATATAGTTTTTGGTTCATTTCAGAAGTGTTTCTTAGTGCGAGAAATGCGAGAAGATATTAGAACCAATTTGGAATTTTCTATTTATTTTATGTTTATTTAATTAGATGGGCATAATAGTAAAATTCTTAGCTTTTGTTTTTTTAGTAACTAATAAATGTTTTAGGAAGTTCAAAATGTTTTTCTTTTTTAGGTTTTAATTCTTCATCATCCCAAATCAGTATGCATAATTTCCATCATTTTATTTTGACGTTACCAAAAGATTCCTTTATGGCTAATAAAACTAAAACTAAGATCAATACATATTCAATATAATTATATCATATTATATAATATAACATATTCATGTATGTGCACATACGATCAAGCCTAGGTTACATATATGACTTTAAATATTGAAATACTCTACAACTACTTTATTACCTAGACATTACACATGATAAAATTTAAACATACACAATTTGAAATATCACCTACACAGTATATATATGAACCTACACAGTAAATAAATGATCCTACATATGACAAAATTGACACATACGCAATTCGAAATACCTACATAGATGAACCTACACATGATAAAATTTACACATACACATTTCAAAATAGCACATACACAGTACATATATGAATCTACACACGATATAATTTACACATAGACAATTCAAAATACCACATACACATTACCTATATTGTGACAATCGTCAATTTCAGGTTAACCCCGTTAACTCAACTCCGTCAATTCAAACTTTAAGATCGTTGAATCTATAACGCATACTTCATTACATTTAAACTAGGGTTTAAATGACGCTTAACATTTACTACATGTGTAGTCTTTCGGGATTTGCACCGAAACGCAAACGAGTTGACGCGAGCGATTGATAAATAAACGACAAACGTCAAAACACTAATTATGTGATTATTATGTGTTAGGTATATGTGTGTTACTTGATTGTTATGTGGAATGTTAAACAAGAAACAAGAACCAACTAGTTTAGGCTAGAGATGTAGCACTTGAAAGTTTAGGGACTAGAATGTAACTTGGTTATCTATAAGTATAACCTAAACACTAAACCCTAATCTATTTTATAAACTCAAGACCGATCGGCCCTCCCCTCCTTGGTTCTCCACGGCTGCCGTCCACCAACTCACACATATACACATCAAATCAAGAGATTAATCCAAGAACTAGGTGCTAGGAACTTATACTTGATCACCTCTTACCTCTTTGTTGTTTAATTTTGATGTTTAATGGGTTGTGTATAAACCCTAATCGGCCGATCATGTGCATGTATGTGATTAATATGATTGTTGTTAGTTGGATAATGGATTGATAACTAGATTGATGTTGTTGCATGATTCATTGTTGTCTTTGATTTGAGTTAAAACACAAACCCTAATCTTGTATGTATGGTGTAATTGATATGCATGGATAGTAGTTATAGTGTCTAGAGGGTTATATGGATGCATGATAGTTCATAGATTGTTATTATGTCGAGTTTTGATGTGAACAGATTCTGGACAGAATGTATATACGATGTTTAAGTGAATGTAACGAAGTGTAAACGTGAAAATTGATTTAGATTGTGGGTACTGCAGTAAACTAGGTTGAGTCTAGTTTCTATAAAGTATAAATTCGTAATTTTTGGATAAGTGGAAGTATACTTTTATGATTTTACAAAAACGTGATGCAAAGCTGAGCTGTTAGACCTGCTGTTAGGTTATGTTGTAAATGTTATATCTCATGAACTACGAGACCAATTGGGTTGGTTCCACTTCTGGAAGTTGACTAATTGAGTTAGGAACCAAACCCAAGTGGTCTTGCATTTATTGGATTCTTCGTTTAATGGGAATTGCAAATAACATTCTGTTGCACATGAATCTGACTGATATGAGTTTGCTGTAATGTTTTGGTCATTATAAGAAAAATATGTGGAATAAAAATAAGATAAAATATGTTCTGGAAACCTAAGATATGTATGCTTCTGTGGTGATTTTTGGTGAATTAATTGAGACGTTATGATCGGTGAACTAGTGCAATCTTTCAAGTAGAAATTCTGTCATAACGAAACTAGCTGCTGAGTTGTGTAGGAATGCATGAAATATGATAGTTTTTGTATAATTGTGGTATTTTGACCAAAATACCCTTGCGGGGAATAGTTGTTAGTTGATTGCCATGAATTGACCAAATTGCCCTTATGGGGAATAATGGTTAGTTAATCTTTGTTTGTTGACCAAAATGCCCTTACGGGAATAATTGCTAGTAAAGTATGTTATTAGTACGTGACACGAAAGTAATTGCTCACTCATGTATCGTATCACAATTGTACTTGTTTAAGTCACACACAATTCACAAACGAAACACGAAATCTGTTACATGCATAGGTATTATGTGCCGAGTCTAGAGACTCGTTAAACGTACCGATACTTAGAAAATCTCTTTGTTATTTAGAACGCTAGAGAGTTTCTACGACGCACATCACTTGGTGATCTAGATCGGGATATTCTTCGCAAACAGTGAGTTTCACTTACCCCGCTCTTTGAACTGTTTTCAAACGTTTTTCACTTGGGGGAGATAACATACTCCGATAAACATATTTTCTGAGATAAACGCATATTTAAGATTTTGTTATAAATTATATATCACTTGTAAAGGCTAAGCGGCAAACGTAACATTTGAAGTCCCACACATCGGACCGGTTAATATTTGGAATAGCGAGTCACTGTTGAGTAGTACTACTGGGTTTGACAAACCCCACCCGACGTTAAGCTCAACTGGAGGTTGAGTGGGTGTAATTTTGGCTAACACTTACCATGGTCTGGATTGACCTGGTGACGGGCACTTGATAAACAGTCAGCTTCGGTCGCGAACCACTTAGCGATACTTGTTGTATAGATTAGCTACCTATCGATATATAATTTGACATAACACTATCTGGTAATGCAAAACACTTAAACGTTGTAACGTGGTTACACAACACTTAAACGTCGTAACGTGGTTACGCAACACTTAAACGTCGTAACGTGGTTACGCAACACTTAAACGTCGTAACGTGGTTACGCAAAACACTGAATCGTCGTAACGAGGTTACGCAAAACGCTAAACGATTTATCTTATTTAACTTGTGAACTCACCAACCTTGTGTTGACACTTTTAGTATGTTATTCTCAGGTAGCCGAGGCGGGCGCGCGGTTTAGGAGCATGCATTAATTGAAAACATCTTTATTCTGCAAACTTAATTTTAACAGTTACATTTGGTTTTAAGTCGTCCTGCGTGACGCAATTTTTGAATTAAGGTTTTACGCTTCCGCACTTATTTACATTTAAACGTTTTTCTTTGGTTTGATTATAACTAATGATTCCGATCCTGCCAGTTCACACCCTCTGACGGTAAAACTCCGTTAGTGGATTTTGAGGGTGTGACATATATGAATCTACACACCCCATAGTAAAGATTTTATCCAACATAGTAAACAAAGTTATCCTACACACCAAAACATATAACGTATTTTTTCGTACATAACCTACATAGTAAGCACAATTATCCTACACAAATAATGTTAGATGTGAAAATGAAATGAACTAATAATACCTTAACATTGAACTAATCCATATGTAGTATAATATATGAACATACACAATACACAATTCAAAATACTACTCTACACAGTAAAATATAATCCCTACATATCACACAATACACTACTATATAAACATTTATTCTGCACACACATACAAATTTGAATTTAATATGTAACTACATTTTCACAAAAACCCCCTTTCGTATAATTGTATGTTTCTAATTTTTTTACGTATGTGCTATATGTAAAAACCCATAATATACAACGTAACGTTGAAAAAATTATGTGCTTTATGAATAAATCCTAAAAAACAATTAAACATTTTACACAACCGTAAATTCCAAACAAAAAAAAATTATACTTTATTTGCTAAATTTTAATGAGAAAAATTAAATAGTATTAATCATCTTATGAGCATTGATTATGCATAAGAAAAAATAACCATTCAATACATTAATTTATGGTTTAATGAGGCATGCATCAAAGACATGGCTACCCTTTTTAATTAAAAATGTGTCATTAATATGTGTTGTTAATTATGATAATGCCATTTCTATTGTAGACCATTGATTAAACACAATCAATGGTCATGATTCATTTCTCGCACTTCTCGCTATAATATAACTTCTTGCATGAACCATCTCCTATATATATATATATATATATATTAATCATGCTTAACTTCTGCTCATTTTAGTTTGTTTGTCATATTTACAAGTTCCATGGTTATGGGTTTGAAGAGTCTAACCACGGTTTAACCGTAACTAGCTCCAAACCGTAAACCGAACTTTGATTACTAGTTGTTATTAAATAGTTGTTTAAACAAGTTTAATGTTAGATCTCAGTTTATAAAATCATTTTTATGAGTTCCATGGTTATGGGTTTGTAGAATCTTACCTCGGTCTTAACCCGAACCAAGATCCGAACCGAAAACCAAACTTTTGTTTAAAGACTTTATTGTTAACTTTTTTGGTTGTAAAACATAGTATTTTTCATTTGTACATTATTATACAAGCTCTTGGATATTTGGGCATGTGGAAACCATCTACGAACTTATTGTGAGATGGAAACCGACCCAAACCGAACTAAACCGATTTTCACTCTCTTAAGACACACAAGTGTGTTTTTAGCTATCAAGACTTGTATATTTATTTAAAAAAAAATTCTTTAAAAATAGTTTACAAACCGATTTTAATTATTTTCTCAAGTACTTGGAAATGTTGGGTCCAATTTGATCTCATAACAAAGTTTTGACCGACAAAACCGAACACCCGCTTAATGTGTGTTGTTAGTTCTAAAAAAATAGAACTACATACTTGGTTAAGTATTATTAAGTTTTATTGAGTTATCTCATAACATTCATTATTTTGGAAAGTTGGCTTTGGGTTTGATCAATTATCAAGGCCCGAACCAACAACCCGAACACTCGTTAAAAACCTGTTTTAGTATCTTTATTCCAAAGGGACTTGCATTCTTGCATTTTACGCACCTTATTACTTAACATAGGTTGAGTAAATATTAAGGTTAGATACTTTAACCCAGTTTCGAGCAAACTTATATTTTAAGGGTTATTATTATAAATTCTTAAATAGTTACATTTTAAACCTTGAAATTTAAGTGTTTACATTTGTCAACATTATTTTATTTAAAGACTTTCAAGTCAACCTTTCTAAATCCGAGACTTATTTCCTTTTAGGCGTTTTTCGTTAAACCCGTCGTTCTGGCAAATCTCCAAATTATCATCTTTATAGTTTATTACTTGAACGTGAGTACTTTCATACCCCGTTTTCCATCTTTTGTTTTGGGGGTGACATTTCATACTTATTCAAACAAAATGCTTTATACTTGAGTCTTAGACCACAAACGTTATTGTACACTTTACTTAAATAATTGCTCGATTTGGTGTTCTATGATTACATGATTATATGCCTATGTGTTTATCGCTTTTGGTTGTTGTAACTATAAATCCTAGACTATTTGGAAACCTCTTATAGCAAGGTGTCGTTAATGTATGCTTATTAACGATAACTATAAAATCCTAGACTATTTGGCATCTCCTTATAGCTAGGTGTCGCTAATGTGTTTAGCGATATCTTTTTATCCAAGTTATTGCTATTATTTATTGTTTCGTATACAAGGTTGTGGCTTTTCTTATTATATACTTATATGCTCAAACTTATGAATTGCTCACCAACCTTTGTGTTGATAAACTTTATTTTATGAAATGTTACAGGTTTGCATTTAGGTTGATTATGGAGCTTGAAGAAAACGTCACAAATGCCTTTAGGATATTAGCAAAATGAACAGTGTATGATTTTCTATATTTTGTTGTATTTGTCTTATGAATATTGTTATGTGACATTTCGATGTTGTGAAATTAAATGGGTTTGTTTACATATTGTCGCTTTAAATAGTGTCATGTGCTTCTGGGCAATCGTTACATCCCGGCATGTTTCGCCGCCTTTGGTCGGGGTGTGACAGATTGGTATCAGAGCCATGACAATAGGATAGGTGGTTAGACGTAACGACCTAGTATTGTTATGCTTAGGGCCCTATACGTATGCTTATATGTGTTTACTCTATTTTGATTGTTCATATCGCATGTTATTTATAAACTTGTTTAAAATTCACCAATATCCTAAATGTTCACATACACACACTTTCATAGTATTTCCAAGGTATCCTTACCTTAAACGCAAAAGTAGATTTTCATTGTGTTTTATGGATTACAAGATTAACTTGGATCCCGTTGTTTCAAATCCCATAAATGTTGCGTTTATATCAGGTTTGTAGCCATCATAAGAAACGAGACATTATAAAACGACCATTTGACAAAAAGATTCTGAGAATCGAAGGTGATTTACTTACCTGTGATGGTTGGATTATAGTGTTCGTCTTCTAGGCCACAAACCGTGTTATACATGTCAATACTTTAAGTTGTCGAATGCGAGCGTTCCGGTCGCCATCCTAATTTTCGGTGTTAAAACAATAAAACTACGGTGGTTCGTAGACTAGTGTTTTGACATGACGTTGTATCTCGATTTATTGTGTTATTATCGTTATTTGAGTCGAAATCATGAAAAAGTCGCGGTGGTTCATGCACATGTTTAGACTCCAACGTGGTGTTTTATAAAACTTTTTAGTGTTGGAATATCAAATCATGCTGGTTCATGTACGATTTTCCGACTCTATAAATCTCAAAATCTCAAATTTTCAAGCTTTAACCTCTCAAAAAAATCATTCACGTTGTTTTCGGTTTGTTGTTTATATACAAAGATTTATATTTTATCTAACACTAACATCTTCTCCATACTAACTCTAGGATTCACAATCAAAAATTGAAATCTTATTTTTATTTTATACATCTTTATATTCATTTCTTTTTACCTCAAACTTATTCCATATCTGTATAATCTTTTAGCATGCCTCCGGTTAGCCGTCACCCGTGCAAGAACTCCAACCGACGTATGGCCGATTTTATCGTCAAGCAAATGGCCGTTGTGATTCCAGAACGTGTAACCCAAATCCAAGCTACCCAACCTCCCCCACCCG
The DNA here is from genome assembly GCF_021521415.1 of Bidens hawaiensis. Classification (NCBI taxonomy): domain Eukaryota; kingdom Viridiplantae; phylum Streptophyta; class Magnoliopsida; order Asterales; family Asteraceae; genus Bidens; species Bidens hawaiensis. The sequence goes on from NW_027502256.1 coordinate 18,285, forward strand.
TTGTTGCACCCATTGAACCCAAACTCGTATCCTACCCATACAAGAAATTTACTAGTGCCAACCCAACCGAATTTTTGGGTACGAACTGTGCGACTACCTTGTTGCAATTGTTTGAGTCCATGGAGAATGTGTTTAAATACAGCGAGTGCCCCGAAGCGAAAAAGACAAATTTCGCTTCAAGCATGTTTAGAAAAACCGCTCTAACATGGTGGGGTAGTGTTATGCACCTCCAAGGGTCGGAAGCGGCTATGGCTCTTCCATGGTCCGACCTCAAGGCACTTATGATGAAGAAGTTATGTCCCAAACACGAACTTCAAAAGCTCGAGGAGGAATTCTGGAACCTCAAGCAAGATAGTGGTGATAACGCTGCCTACTCACTCCGTTTCCACGAGTTGAGCATTCTCGTCCCTCATTTGGTTACCCTGGCGGAGCGTGAGCTTGACAAATACATTGGGGGTTTACCGATGCAAATCCGGGACTTTGTTATGAGTAGCAAACCCGTAAACCTTGAGGATGCCATCACTTTAGCCGGTGCGCTATCGGACAATCATGTGAAGGCGGGTATCCTAACCCTCAGGAAATCAAGTGAGAAAACCAAGCCCGAACCCGCACCGCAAGCCAAGGTTGACCCACAACCCAAAGTCATTAACTACTCCAACTCATCCCATCACAACAACAACAAAAATAATAAAAAGAAACCCAAAACCAACTACCGAAACTATGCTGCTACTAAACCCCAACCACAACAACAAACCCAAACCCCTCCACAAACCCGAAAACCCTAAGTTGGTACCTCCCCACTATGCAACAATTGCCAACTTCACCACCCACCAAACATACCTTGTCGCCATTGTACCATTTGTAACCGACTTGGTCATTTCAATACCACATGCCGATCCGCCCAACGAACCCAACCTAACCAACCAAGAACCATTCCCCAAAATTCCTAAAACTGATATGCACCCTACCCACCAAACCAACCCCAACAACCCCGAGATTTCTACAATTGTGGCGATCCCAACTATTTCCGCAACAATTGTCCTCGCCTCGCTTTTGCTAACCAAACCATGACCGTACCTTACTACCAAACCCAAGCCTACCAAGTTCAAACTTACCAACCCCAACTTCTCCAACTCAATGCACCACTCATCCAAGCCATACAAGCACCACCTCCACCTCCCCCGCAAGCACCTCAAGTCAACCATGGCAATCAAGGGCGAGCTTTTATGATGAATGCAAACCAAGCTCAAGTGGCAAACGATGTTGTGAACGGTATGTTTTTAGTGAACCAACACTTGGCATTTATTTTATTTGATACGGGTGCCGATAGAAGTTTTATTTCTTAGAAATTTGAGTAAAAAATTGTCGTGTCCCGAACCAAGTTTTCCCGATCGTTTTTTGTTGAAGTCGCCAATAGGAACTCCATCACCATTAACTCCGTCTTCCGCGATTGTACTCTCATTCTTGCTAATCATAAATTCTCCATCGATCTCATCCCAATGCAAATGGGAAGTTTCGATGTCATAGTAGGCATGGATTTGTTATCTTTGCACCGTTTTGAGTCAAGATTTGACACAAAACTGATCAGATGGAAGATTGGAATCTTCTCAACCTCTTCAGAATTCGCTAAGTCTGGATCCGAGCACACCTTAGACCTCCGATAAAGATTTTACTTGGCCGGGCATGATATTTTGTCTATCGGGCAGGGTTATCTTATCTAAGTCTTCTTTAGTAAATTTCCGAGCATGGTTTGCTAATTAGTGCATTACCGGGTATGGTTCACTAGCATATGCAAGTCCGGGCAAGGATCACTTTATCAAGCAGGTTTGTTCTTCATAGCCAAGTAAAGCTCACTTCCGAGTAAGCTTTAGGCTAACCAAGCTCATGAAACGAATTATTTGGAGATCGGGCAAGGTATTCATTGATAAAGATGGTCCGAGTATGCCTGGTGTTTAATGAAATATCACAAGTATCATCGGGCAGGATTCAACTCTAGCAAGGTAAAGTGCCTCAAAGCACACTTTGCTAATAAGCTTATTCCAGGCAAGAAGTTGATAGGAACATTGAAGAACAAGGTTGCTCGTAAGGGTTTGTCGGGCAAAGTCTGATAAAGCCTAGAAGATTGAAGTCTACCCGGTGAGTATTTTACTTGGTAAAATACTCTTCAAGTAAGGTCTACCCGGAAACTGATCCCGAGCACACTTCTATATTACCAAGTCATAAAGGATGGCAGGGCATACTCGAAAAGACAAGATTGATGCAAAGCCTACCCGGAAGACTTGTTTTACACTTAGATTATTTCTGAATATGTAATTTGAATATGTATTATCGGATAGGGTTTCTAGAAGGAATGACAGCTGTAAAGGAGGTGTCAGGGCTATAAATAGAATAATTTAGGGCACACCTCCTAACAAAAGCAATGGCACATACAACAAGGCAGACAGAAAAATTGTTTAAGAAAGAATATTGTGTGTGTGACGGCTGTCCTTCAAGAAACCCTAAATTGATTATCCACTTTGTATGATTGATATTATATGAATGGAAATCTTTTGAGTTAATCTTGTTTGTGTTGATTACCTTTGAATACTGATTTAGCAACCGTATGTTTGTTATTGATTCCGCCTTTAACAAACGGTAATCTTTCTAAATATAGCAACCCGTCATTAACTCTCTTGTCGACACATTTATTTGTGATTATGGCATGATTTAAGTAAGATCCATCTGAAATCGGGGACCTGACAAGTGGTATCAGAACTTGTTGCTGCTATTTTGGAAAGATTCTTGTTGCTGATTGAAGATTTGAAGAAAGATGACGTAAGCAGACCACTGTTTCATTGATTTGTGACGTCAGCAGCTCTGTTTTTTTTATGTTTTCTTCCAGATCTACAATCTACCGGTGTTTTCTCTTCCTTATTTCAATTAAAGTTTTAATCTTTATATCTAAATCTCTCTCTAATCATATCAGACACATCATATATGAACAACCTGTTTTCAGATTTGATTATTTTAAAACGTTGCTTTTTACAAAGAAACTAATTTTAAATCCTTGAAAATGTCTGGATATGAGGAACAAGAGGTGTCTATTAACAAGATACCAAGATTGTATGGACAGGAAAACTTTACCAAATGGAAAGTACTCTTTGAAGCAGCTGTATGCTACAATGATGTTGATATGTGGAACTTCATCAAGAATGGTCCACAAGCTGATGTTGAGGAAGGAACAAACACAGCTGCAACTGCTGCTATAAGAGAAAGAATGAGAATGGTGGATGACAAGGCCTTAGCTATGATTAAGCTAGGATTGTCTTGGGAGATTCTAACCAAGGTGGCACATCACACAACTGCCAAGCGAATGTATGATGCTATCCTTGAGATGTATGAAGGGAATACTGAGCTGAAGAATATAAAGAAGTAAAGATTGAAGCAACAGTTGGAAAGGTTCAAGTATAAGGAAGGAGAAAGGTTGAAATAAATACTAGAACGTTTTCTAGGTATTG
>NW_027502257.1:0-56706 GCF_021521415.1 Bidens hawaiensis
ACCATATACAATGAACCCATTTTCTTGCCACGAGCAACCACGAGATTCCCTTTGACTACCTTCCACTGCCCATTCCCGAACTTAACATCGTAACCCTGGTTATCCAACTGAAATCAAACGGTTCTTCAAACTTGGAATAACCATCACGTCTTTCAATGTCCAAGAAGTACCTGCTGAAGTTATCAAATCAACATCTCCCATACCCGTAACCTCTAGAATATCATCGTTCGCTAGTCAAATCTTTCCAAAATCCCCAAATTTTATATTCTTCATCGTTCACTACAGTGAGTGGCATAAAACGATGCACTAGAATCCGTCACCCAAACATCAACTTTACTCTCAACACTTCAAACCAAAGCCTCATCACTACTGACAATGTCATCTGTGTCATCTTCTTTAACGTTCACCTCTTTCTTACCATGCGGACACTGTTTCCTGAAATGTCCTTTCTATTTACAACTCCAGCATTCTATATCTTTACGAGCCTTAGACTGACTTCTCTTCCTGCTCCCACTGCCTCTTTGTTTTCTCTTACCTCTACCTTCTGTGACTAGCATATTTCCTGATGACTCACCTGAACTTCTGCGTCTTGAATCTTCTCCAAGAATCAAGTCCCGAATCCCATCAAAAGTAATTTTTGTAGACAAACTACATACTGCAGTCACTGTTTGAGACCAACTGTCGGACAAAGAAGATAATAACCATAGGCTTTGAACTTTATCATCAAACTTATGTCGACTAAAGCAAAGCGGGACATGATCAAATTAAGATTATTATATGCATTGTAACCGACCCACCCTCTTTCATTCTAGTTGTCACTAGCTCTCTGATAAAATAGACCTTATTCACTACCGAAGGCTTCTCATACATGTTGGATAGTGCCTCCATCATACCACGCGCTATGGTTCCTTCATGATGTTAAACGCAACATCTTCCGACAACGACAAAGTAATACACCCTAGCCTTTTTGTCTAACTTCTTCCAGTCTTCATCTGACAACATTTCTGGTTTTTCATCCTCAAGCACTATATTTAAGTTTTTCTGACAAAGTAATGCTTCGATCTGCATATTCCACCAACCAAACTTCTGTCCATCAAACATCTGTATCGAACACTTTCCGTCTTCTGCCATGACATGACTAAAACGAAAACCTGGATAAAAACAGAGACAGACACAGCAATGGCATGGGCCTGAACTTAATGTTTGTTCTACTGAACTCTGTTAAAAAATCAACCTATTTAAACATAGTGAAAATAACGATCTGTAAATCAGAAACTGAAACGATAAAACCTAATAAACGCGGTTGGCACTGGTTCTCTGTTTCTTTAACGCTTCTGATTTGAGGGCCGTTCTAGTACAAAAAATAGGATCTTGATTCAACTGCTCTTGGCTCGTACTTTGCTAAAATTTAATCTCGACACAAATTTATTTCCGGGCAAAACTACTGAAGACTTAGCCAACTCAATTATAAGAAAAAACAATATGGGCCTACTGCACCATTCCACCTGGCCCAACTAGAAAAGAAAATTTGATCTGGTCCGATTTCTTTAATTACAACACGGCCCAACAAAAAACAAAACAAACCACAAATTAAATCTGATTTAGTGGGGCCCAAAAAATTAGGTCAAAGTCTCCTGGTCAAAAACCTATCATGCGCTCCGAAAAATAACAGGACCTACAACGAACAAAAAATAACCCTTGAATGGCGTGTACTCCATAATTAAAAAAAACGAATGATTAAATTACCATCTTTCTGGTCACAAGGTCTTTCGATGGTGATAGCAATGACAAAATTGCTTCCGAAAAATAACAGGACCTACAACGAACAAAAAATTGTCCTGTGCGGCGCAATAAAACCCAACCGGTGGCTATGACTGCTGCCAAACAGCCCCTAGCAACGGCTAGCGCTAATCACGGCGGAACCCTAGCTCCGACACAGGTGCGGCGGTGACAAGCGGTTTTTGGTGGCGATCCATCTGGTTCAATGTGTTCTTCATGTGTAACAAGCCTAAGCTCTAGATACTATTTGTTAGGATTACACGCATACACGAACCGAACATGGACACACGAAAGAAATAAATGAACACGAGGATTTAATGTGGTTCGTTCTAAACCGACCTACGTCCACGTGTGGCAAATAGGTATTCTTATTGAGTGACAATGATTACAAGTACATAATGCGGTATACATAATGATTGAACTAGGGTTTGTCACACCCCAACCTACGCCGGAAATGCCGGGGTGCGAACCGTTGGTTCACAGTTCACAAGGTACTATCATACAATTTAAATATGACAATATCTAATTATTCATTAATTCCAAAACTAAAATCAAATACACAAAGTTTAACCAAATTACTAAACAATATAAATTAAACAACCATTCAAACACAATTGTCTTTTTTTAACTGAGGTCTCTCTAAGTGTCTGCTCACCTTAGCTTCAAACCAATTGATAATCCTTCAAATACGGACAAAATAATATAGATTTATCAACACGAGGTTGAGTGAGAAAAGTCACCAGTTTTGATATAATAATGATATATAAATAAAAGAGAAAAACTAATATTGAGAGTATAAATCAATCAAACCATGAGCTAATAAAAGGTGTCAGTTGACCATGCCTCTCGAACACGGGTTATGGCTACTATGACAAAACAAATACAAATAAAGGTGTCGGTTGACCATGCCTCTCGAACACCGGCTATGGCTACTAGGACGGCGTATGATCATACTGACTTGCTAGACTTCTGATGGACCTCTCCTAACGCGATAAAATGAAACAACTAAACAAGTAGCAGGTAGTCATTTAATGGATTAACACACAACATTCACAGTTTGCTAGTGCATATATTATATGATATGTAAATACGAATAAATACGCAACTGTCCCCAAAACGTTTAAAAGCGGTAAAATGTGGGGAATGACTTATCATCTTATTACTTAGGCGAGTTTAGAGAATATTAATAAGAATAAACGAGAAACCATATTTTAGCGCGCTAACTGAGTTGATCCAAATAGACCTGAAAATTAAAGATAACAAACTAGGATTAAAACCGATAACATAGCCGCTGGAATCAATCCAAACGGATATATAGAACTCCGGTTATGAGATTTTCAGTAAATAAGCGAGCTGGTATTGACTAGAATCTGAACAGTGATTTGGGAGTTGGGTTTTGGTCATTACACTCAAAATCTCGAGATAAACTAAAAGTCTTCTGTACCGAAAGCTAGTTCCGACAAGAAGTGATAGAAATCGATTAGTCAACTTGGTTGACCAATTTGCTCTTAAACGGGTCGGAGTCCAATTGACCCGTCAAATCCCCCCAATCTCATAAATTGATTGAGGGTTGTTGATCATTAGACAATAGAGAATAAATTTACAGCAGAAAACTTACCCGAAAAGTGCTTAGATCGATGAGAAAACTGAGTCATGCATCGGGAAACACCAAAGTCAAACTCGAACACGAACACGAACACACTTGAAAAAAATAATAAAGAACGAAGGGAATTCGGGTTTTTCTTGAAAGTGGCGGCTGCTACAGAGCAAATTAGGGCTTGGGGAAGAGGGTTGCAGGTTATTATGGCCTTGTGTAAATAATAAAGGGAATAAAAGGCTAAGTTTGGACAAAAAGCCCGTTTAAGCAAGCCAACTTGTCTAAATGACGAAAACAAATGAAATAACATCAAAATTCATTATTGGAGAAGGGAAAAATGAATGTGGACGTATAACAAGTCTAGGAGAGTTTTCTTGGAGCTGAAAACACGAGATTCGGTCCATAAATAATCGAATTAGCATTAAACACGAGATTTGGCCAAAATAAACAAAACGAGCTGATCTGAGGGCCTGGCCACGCCATGCTACCAGGTTAGGTCATCCTCCTCGCATGACGCTGTGTGGAGGGTGGCCCGACCTCTTCGGTTGGTAACTTTTGGTCCCTGAAGTTCCGAAAATGCATTTTTTAGCCATTTTAAGCAATTTTGAGAGTTGTTAAGGACTATTTGGCATGATTGAAAGTTATGAAATTATAAACTAAGTTAAAACAAGTTAAATACAAGTTTTTATTAATACGAAATGCCCTATTTATATTCCCGGGTCGGTAAAACGATTACGGTTGTGAATATGAAAAATGCGAAGTGTTACAGGGTTTGTATCTTATTAAATAAGAAATCTAAACCGGGCTGGCGTGCTTGACCGCCTGCACCCATCTCCTCTTTGACTTTAAATAATAAACCGAGCCAACAAGGCCTACAAACCCAACAACATATATTATAGTCATTAGCCAAACCACATGTAAGTAAATTGACGCAAGTACCCTTCACCTTAAAACCATGTCTCACACCCTAAGGCCAAAAGAATACTTCTAAAAGGTCGGTCCTGTTATTTTTTTTTTATTTTTTTTTTTTTATAAATAATCGAAGTTTTATATAATTTACTATAAAACGATTACAATAAAGTGGCAGGCAAACGGGCAACAAGCTGCGCCGCAACCCCCTTTTGAACAGCAAAGCCAATCCTGCTAAAAACGAAGCTTTGAGACCTAGAAGCTGAAGAGGTTCCGTGTACGACGCGCTGAACCCTACTCAAAAATTTCACAGCCTCTGGAGCCAGAAAACCAAATGTATCAAAGGCAAATGGTAGAAAGACATGTTGATTATCTAAACAAGCTTTCTCGTGTTTAACAACTTTGCCCGATTCAGCCTTCAACGCAGCCTGACCCACAACAAACCCACGGTCCCTGAGCCCAACAAGAGGAGACACTCCTGTAAGATCCACACAGGCGTGTTTCCCCCCTGCCCACCCGAACACAAGAATATCAGCTGGTCGTAAAGTAGACCTCCCTTCAATAGGATCCGTGAGAAAGTTAACAGGGGCCTCCTTTTTAGCAGAAATCCCTGCCCGTTTAAGAACATCACACAGAACATCCCTAACCAGATCATGTCTGTATTTAAAGCCAGGCAATTCTTTGCAATGCACCGCATGGTCACCAAAAGAATCCAAACAGACCTTGCGACAAATTGGGCAAGGTTCATCCGTCGGGAACATAGGGATCATTAACCGGTACTTAAGGATAGCCCGATACTCCAAACCCGACATACGTTGGCCTAATCCTTCAATGGGGATAGCCGTTAGAAAATCCTGAGCCCGAGGAGCCCGAAGGCATTCAAACACCGCCTTTTGGCGAGGGGATAGATCAAACTTCACTTCTAAACTCTTGACGATTCCACTAAATAAGGCACTCGCCACAACATGTTGGGCTTTAGGGGGGGCGGTGTCCTTATTAGAGAACCCGCTAAGATCAAAATCTGGAAGTGAAGTACGTAAACGATCCATCGCACACCCATAATCAGAGTCCAACCTATGAATATCACAACCCCGAAGAATATGGTCTTGCAAACACCACGACTGTGCTCTCGAAGCCACAAAAGCATATGTAGATACATCCTCGGCCGAACAGAGACCCAACCCCCCATAATGGATCGGAAGTGACGCCAACCTCCATTGGAGATCCCCAAAGAACGGACCTCCACAAACCACGATGTCCTCAATCGCCCTTCGAAGACCATTGTCAAATATAGAAACAGCTTCCCCCACATACATAGGTTGGCATGTTCTCAAACCGAACAAAAGCTTGGCGACTCCCATACATGAGCGAAGCAAAAGAAGCTCGCATTGAGGATCCCGAAGTCTTGGGAGACAGCTCATCAGTTCCACAGCGCTAGATGCCCTTTTCATAGCCAAACTGCTGATAAACCCCGCATCCTGGCTTACAGCACCACCAAGGAGTTTCACGCCAAGCACCGGCCTTCCAATCCCGCAAGGGAACAACCCCTCCTGTGCCTTCACCCCATTGCATGTTGGCCAAAATAACTCTGTTTTCTTAACGTTTAATTCAAGACCCAAACGAGGCCCCTCAGACCTGATAATATCTAATGCTTTGGCTACCTCTCTAGTATCCCCGATAATCGTGCCATCATCCAAGTACCAAGCATGAAAGAGAAGCTTGCACCGATCTCTGATTTGGTGAACAAGTGGGTGCAAAGCTAAGGCAAAAAGGAGAGGCCCAAGAGGGTCCCCCTGTTGAACCCCAGTGGTGGATTTAATGAAAGTATCACCCACATATAACCTAGCCGACTGCCCATATAAAAAATCCACCCAAAGAGAAATGGAAGGACATCGACTCCGAACCTCATGTAGAAGGGTCGTCCTATCTACTAAGTTGAAGGCATTGGAGAAATCAACAGTAAGCATAGCCAATGACCCATCCGAATGAAACTGATTTAGAAACCTGTTCGCGCTATGAAGCACGGCCTCTGCCCCACTGGGGACTCCCACCCCAAATTGAAAGTCACCGAGGTATTTAACCATCTCCTTCCCGACACCCCTCATAGCCACCTTAGAGACCAACCGCCTCCAAATGGCCCCAACGGCAATAGGTCTAATCCCATTGTCCGGTTTAAGCAACGGCGTAAGTGGGACAGACGCAACAAACTCTGCCAACACCTTAGGACACCTTCCCCCCAAAAATAAATTAACCACCGCAGAGATAGCCTTGAGCAAACCATCCGCAATCGGAGACCCCTCTCCGCACAACGCATCTAAAATGTGTTGGGCTCGCAAACCGTCCCGCCCACACGAAGTCCCTTTAGGGAAAGACTTAATGCACCCAAGCACACTATCAACGTCCACGACAAGGGGAGACTCAGAAAGCAAGGAAGCAGGCATAATCGGAGGTGCCATGTTGGGATGCTTAGACAACAAAGCGTTCAAAGTATCCTTACCGAAAGGTGCAACCCCTGAAGAGCATAATACCTTGACCGCAGCAGTGAAATGCCCGTCCGCAACTTTTCGCAAACATTGTTTAACATTGGCGCCCAACCCGGCGTTGTCAGACTCGGGTACAAACGCATCACCACCCGGGGCATCTCCTAGGGGTTGGTTAAAAAGCGATATAAGGAGCTCAAAGAAACCGTCACGGTCACCCCAAGCGGATAGCGACCGTTGAATAATTCGGCATTGCTCAGACTTTCTATTACCAGACCTGCGTTGCTGACGATTAGAAGGTCTGAAAACTCGTAAGGTGCAACGTGGTAACAACAACAGTTTCACCCATGCCTCAACAGACTCTGGCATAGCCGCCACCTTACCCAGAGCACCCACTAAGGCTTGGGAAAAAGCCATACGACAACTATGAGGAATGTTTTTAACAGTCGTAATAGGAAGAGTGAAGACACGCTCAAGGAGAGCTACATCCACCTCCACCCTTCCCACCGCGACAACTTCCCTCCCAACATGTGGCTTCGCAATCCCCACTATATATTCCTCCACATCTACCGTGACACACTTGTACCAGACCGACCCGTCATCATGATGGCACCCCCGACGGAGAGCATGTGACTCCATACACGCTCCACACATCCACCTACGCGAGACCTTTAAAGCCTCACCAACCGAAATAAACAAATCCAAATTTGTCGAGATCGCCTCCCGTAAGGTCTCTTTCTTGTCATCCGATGACAAATGAAGCCGCTTAATATGTGCGGCCAATCGAACCCCCTTGGACCCCGGTAATCCATCCGGGCAACAGTGGAAGCCTCTAAACGGACACGGCCAAACAACCTCCTCAATAGCCCCGGTCATACCACCCCCGACCCACAAAACACCCCGGTAGCCAAGTACCACACCAAGAAAAATAATAATAAAACAAAACTCGAGTTGAGTTTGAGGAATGAACACCCGAACCAAAGAGGAAGGAGGAGAGCAACCACCCGTTGCCCTCCCCTCCTCAAAACACCAAAAACAAAGATTATTTCATTGAGGCGTTTTGTCAAACACCTGGCGGGCAAACTATTTTCTTCAAAATTTTAGTTGATGATGATTCCTTTTTAAATGTACAAAGTGAAAATGGGATTTGATGAAGTATGGATGATTGAGTGTGCTATAAGCTAAAATAAAAAAAATGTATGGTTGAAGATATTGGGTAACCAGACGAGTATCGTATATTAATAATATATAAACTTTACTTCAAGCTCAAAAACCTAAAAGCGACCTTTGATAATCTAATCTTATAATTGAAAGCCTTTCATTTTCCAAGCTTTCAAAACTTGAAACTGAATAGATTACTGTTGATCAATTTTTTATGTAAGTAATAGAAAACATGAATAATAATAAAACTATGAATCTGTTACAGCAGGGAAAGTAGTAACTGTAGCAGAGTATGATGTAGTCGACATGTTTGTCATCTTGATCGAGTTCCCCTTTAGGATGTATAGTTAAGGGTGGTGTTAGGGTTCTTGAGACGAACCAGATTTAGGAGAGAGGAGGCACATAAAATTTTATGTGAAAATTTTGTTATGATGTTAATTTCTTCTCTCTATTTATACTTCCAAGGGGAAACCCTTTATTAGCTAGTAAGGGTAATATGACCCATCAACAACTAACAAACTAATATATAATTAGATATATTAATAATTTTGATCTATTATAATATAAGTGATAACGATGACTATATTAATAAATACATAATATATATTTGTTCTTACAATTGCACCAAGACTTCAAGATTCCCGGATCACCAATTTTTTAAGTTAATCAAGCGTCGAAAAAGGTTCCCACCATTCAAATAAAAATTCAAAAATAAAAATAGTAATTTCGGTATATTGCTGGCTATTATGGTCTAGTATTGTTTCTATAGATTTGTATTTGACTAAAGCCAACCGACATCAAGTTTTAGCTCAAACAATCCGTAGGAAAATAAATGATTTGGTTTGAAATCGATCAGTTCGAGTTTAACTGGTTTTAACTAGAGGTGCACAAAAGTTGTAGAATCCTTAGTTTGGCCCATTTACTCACGTGAAAGGAAAAAAAACCACGCATAGAATCAGTTATATCCGTTAAAATTGGATTTTCGAGATCTAGCTGTTATTAAATTCTATGTTAAAGATTTTTGAAACGTACACACTTTCCAAGACATTGTAGAATTTAATTAAAAGTTTGATGATAAATTTTTCATAAGTCGTATAGCTCATTTTTAGTATCCACATCACTCATTTAGGGCACTCCTTTTTGTATTATATTAATCACATGCACACATGTTAGACGCTCCTTTTTGTATTATATTAATTAGTGTGAACAATCTAGCTAACTCCTTTTTGTATTATGTTAATTTTGTTTCTAGTGTAAACAATCTAGCCATCTATTGATGATAAGATATATAACAATAACTTGATAAGATATGTGTGGTGAGCGTGCGTCTTGGTGTGTGATAAGGCTGAGGGATGTGGGGGGCTCTAATGGGGGCGCGAGTGGGGGCTCCAGCCAATAATATTATGACGTGTGGCAGAGAGAGAAACTGGATAAGGGGGGTGTTGGAGCCCCCGCTGGAGCCCCTGGCCCTGGTGTGGAGGGGCTCCAGCGAATTTTTTTTTATTTTTTTATAAATGTATTAAAAAAACGTATTATTAAAAAAACTCATAAATTATTTAAAAAAACAAACATTAATTAAAAAAACACATTAATATCTAAAAATAAAATAAAAATTAAAGTACTAAAAAAAAACATTATTCTTATTCTTCGGCTTGGTCTTCTTCGATCAACCTCTTTCGAATACGTTCCTTTTGCTTTTCCATTAGCATTTGATCGACCGGATTTAGGTTACTGAAGTCTCTAGTAAGGAAGTCCAAATCTCTCATTCGACTTTTTTCCTTTTTGTCATTAGAGACCACCTCCATGGTTTTGTTGAATTTATTGAGGGATTCAACAAGATTGGCGATGTTTACGGCTTCCCCCTCAGCCGGTTGTTTCCCCTTGGCGTCCCGTCCCAATGGCCGCCTCCTCGGCGGTGAAGACGTTTCCTCCCCCGCAATGTTTAGGTCGAATCCAACGCGGCAATCCGACCCGATTGAAGTGCTATACGCTCCATACGAACTAGTTTTAGTCCGTTTCGGCCCTACTTCCGCATCAACGTCCGGCGCCACCAGCTCAACCCACTTGGAACACCTTTTCAACCTCTCCCACAACTTTACATCGTCCCACGTCTTCACCGTCCCATACCTCCGCAAACACTCCTGCTTCCACTCTTCGACAGTGAAATTGTAAACCGCCAAATCATCACTGCCACTTGGTCTCATACGACCGCTGTTACTGTTGAAAAGAATAGTAAACAAGCCGACGGTTGTATGTTGGATGGTTGAAAGCCGGATGATTGTTGCGGCTCCGAATAAAACACCGGTTGGTCCGGTGACGACCATAAATCGTCAATATAATCTGAATCTAGGTTTGGGTACCAATTTCCAGCCATGTTTTTAAAAAAAAGTTTGGAAGATGGGTTGATTTTGGGTTTTTTTTTGAAGTTGTGGTAATTGTTTTATGTGATTTTGGGTGTGGTAATTGTTTTATGTGATCTTGGGTTTATATATAGGAAGAACACATTTTTTTTTATTAAATTAAAGAGCCCAACGGCTCATTTCTCATGTCCCAACGGCTCTTTCACGTCTCCCAATGTCCCTTTACGCCATATTGGTCCCGCTAAGGGGCTTGCGCCTGCTTTGAATTCCGTACTCGCGCCCCTCTCACGCCACGGGGGTGTGGTGCTAGCGCCTGGGGGCGCGAGCGGAGGGGCTCTAGCGCCCCCGCTGAAGCCCCACAATCTAGCCATCTATTGATGATAAGATATATAACAATAACTTGATAAGATATGTGTGGTGAGCGTGCGTCTTGGTGTGTGATAAATGTGAATGTAAATGTCAGGTTACTCATATAAAGTTGGCAATAATTGGGTAGGCATTGACTTTGTACTCCTAAAACTCAATAACAGTCACTCTCATATTTCTCATTCTGTACCCAAAAAAATAAAAAGTCATGGAATTAAGTATCGTATCCTCTACGATTATTGGAATTTGGATGCGTAACGAATGTAAATGGTTAGGCTGAAGGGTGTGGGGGGCTTTAATGGGGGTTTTAATGGGGGCTCAAACCAATAATATTATGACGTGTGACAGAGAGAGAAACTGGATAAGGGGGTGTTGGAGCCCCTGGCCCTGGTGTGGAGGGGCTCCAGCAGGGGCTCCAGCGAATTTTTTTTTATTTTTTTATAAATATATTCAAACAACGTATTATTAAAAAAACTCATAAATTATTAAAAAAAACACACATTAATAAAAAAACACATTAATATCTAAAAATAAAATAAAAATTAAAGTACTAAAAAATCTTGCTCTTTTGGTAGTTGGCTGCAAAATGAATAAATAAATTAGATTTCCATTTAACTTTTATATTTAATTTTTTTATTAAAAATCATTTTTAAAAACGTTAAAACAATTACCGCAACGCCGATCCTCAGAAATGACTATCCAAGCCCGACACAAGGCTTCCTTCTCATCCGATGACCACGGAGTGGCTTTCCATTTCGTCCTCGGAGTCGAAGCCGGTCCCGACCCGTCCGTTGCAAGTTGTTTTTTCCGGTGGACGCGTCTTTTTGGTCCTGTAGCTTCATCGTGTGATTCTTGTGTCTCCGGAACAACAAAGTTAGGAGACGGTTGTGTGTTGGATGGTTGAAAGCCGGATGATTCTTGCGGCTCCGAATAAAACATCGGTTGGTGCGGTGACGACCATAAATCGTCGTCAATATAATCTGAATCAAGGTTTGGGTACCAATTTCCAGCCATTTTTTTTAAAAAAAGTTGAGAAAATGAATTGATTTTGGGTGAAGGTTTGAAGTTGTGGTATAAAAATGGGTGAAATGGGGTATTATATAGGAAAGCACCGAGTTCAGGTAGGATGGTGTAGATGGAAAGCAGCCACAGGTATATTGTGCGACAAGAGTTTCCCGACTAAACTAAAGGGAAAATTCTATAGGGTGGCAGTTAGACCTGCAATGCTATATGGAACAGATTGTTGGGCCATCAAGAAGGCACAAGTGCGGAAGATGGAGGTAGCAGAAATGAGAATGCTACGTTGGATGTGTGGGCACACAAGACTAGACCGAATAAGAAACGTTATGTTTCGCGAGAGATTAGGGGTGGCGAACATAGCAGACAAGATAAGAGAGTGGAGATTGAGATGGTTTGGACATGTAAAGAGAAGACAGACGACGAATCCTGTTAGATCCGTACAAAACATTACTATAGAGGGGAGGAGGGGTAGAGGACGACCGAAATTGACTTGGGATGAGAGGATTAGGCATGATTTGATAGACCTAAACCTCTCCGAGGACATGGTTGAGGATAGGAATTCGTGGAGAAGTAGAATTAAAGTTAAGAATTTTTAGAAAGAATTGAATACCTTAGGGCTTAGACTTAACTTATTTAGGTCACATACCATAATGGTATTTTCCTTACATATATTATTATTATTATTATTATTATTATTATTATTATTATTATTATTATTATTATTATAATTATTATTAGCTTTTATATAGCTGTTAAACTGTGATCTTATTATTAATATTATTATAATTAGTAGTAGTTTTTATATAACTGTTAAACTTTGATTTTTCTTTATTTTGCTTCATACACATGTACTTAGAGCCGAGGGTCTCTCTGGAAGCCACCTCTTTATTTCTTTGAATAGAGGTACGGTGTGCCTACATCCCACCCTCCCCAGACCCTACTTATAGCTTTGCTGTCGGTGGGATTTTACTGGGCATGATATGATATGATATGATATAGGAAAAAAAATTTTTTTTTAATTTAATAAGAGCCCAACGGCTCTTTTTCTAAAATTCAACAAGCTCCTCTCTCTCTTCTCCGGCTAACAGGCTCACGCATGCATGGATTTTCGCGTTAGCGCCCCGGTGGTGTGGTGTTAGCGCCTAGAGGCGCGAGCGGAGGGGCTCTAGCGCCCCCGTTGAAGCCCCACACCCCTCAGCCTTACTCATATAAAGTTGGCAACCATTGGGTAGGCATTAATTGACTTTGTAATCATAATAAAACTCTATATAACAAACACTCATAATTCTCTTTCTATAAAAAAATAATAATAATAAATCATGGAGTTAAGTATGGTATCCTTTACACCAACCGTAACATTGATTCTTGCTGTTTTTATCATAGCTTTTCTGTTGCAAATATTGAGAGGTTTAAACACAGTGAAGAATCGAGCCGCACCTCAGGCAAAGGGTGCATGGCCAATAATCGGGCACCTGCACCTTCTAGGCAGATCTCGACTACCACAACATGTTTTAGGTGATATGGCAGATGAATATGGCCCTATATTTACCATCAAGCTCGGCGTTCATCGTGCTTTGGTTGTGAGTAACGGAGAGGTAGCTAAAGAGTGCTTCACCACAAACGACAAGGCCTTTGCAAGTCGACCCAAATCAAAGGCAGCAGAGATCATGGGATATAACTACGCCATGTTAGGCTTTGCTCCACATGGGGATTACTGGCGACAAGTTCGCAAGATGGTTATGCTCGAGATTCTGTCTCAAAAACGAGTTGAGATGCTTGAACATATTAGGGTTTCAGAGGTTAGAACATCCGTGAAAGATATCTATGACACGTGGCTAATGAACAAAGACAATGGAGGTTTGGATAATATGGTAAAGGTGGATATGGAAAAATGGTTTGGGAACTTGGTATTTAACGTTATAGTTAGGATTATTACAGGGAAGCGGTTTCAGGTCAGCGATAAAGAAGGAGTTCGGTTTCAAAATGTGGTGAGGAAATTCTTAGATTTGGTAGGCGGGTTCGTGGTGGCGGATTTCATTCCGTTTACGAATGGTTTTGATTTGGGGGGGTATGAAAAAGAAATGAAGGTGGCAGGTAAAGAAATGGACAGCATCATCGAAGGATGGTTAAAGGAGCGGAAGAGTGAGGCGCAAGGCGATCAAGTTTTCATGGATGTGATGCTTTCTGTTCTCCAAGATGCATCAGAAGAGGATTTCTCAAGTTATGACCATGATACAGTTATCAAAGCCATGTGTTTGGTAAGCTTACTTAACCTTCAACAATATATATATAAATTATATATCTAGCATAACAAATATAAAAAAAACGGTTGAAATGTATATGTAATCATCTGTCTTGAACTTCAAAAATAATATATAAACACATTTGGTTTATTTATAAAACACACATGTACAAGTTATTTTGTAGGTTAAATTAGCTACACATAACTGAAGGTAAAATTTTAAGAAAATATGTTTACAAACTAGATTAATATTTTTTATTTAATCAAGATGTATGAAAAAGGTCGGGATGTGCAATAGTCGGTTTTAGGCTCAAAATGAATCAAAAACTAACATTTCGGTTTTTGAAAATTATTTAGTTATGATTTTTTAGTTTTCGATTGGGTTTTGAAGTGATTTTCTCATTTGGGTTTGAAATATTTGAAATGAGAAAAAAAAGTAACCTAAAATAATGATTTTTGACCTAAGTCTTTTTAGTAAGTAATAATGAATTGATTATTATTATATATTTAGACTCAAAAACTTGAGTTACTATTTATTAATTTCTTATAAATTACTTACAACTCAAAACTTAAAAAGAAATTCATACACTTGATTTGGTTCGGTTATATCTATTTTAGTTACACGCAAAACCAAAATCAAATACAAAGTTCGGTTTTGACGAAACATAAAACCAAAAAATCATTTTTGTTTGGGTTTGTTTATTTTGGTTCGATTTTTTCTGTTAGAAGCCTTTTTTTTTCTTTCATGCACACCTCAATTAGATAGTATAAATCATTTAAAAAAAAACATGAGCTATAAATGAAAAAGATTTTAAATATATTTATTTTCTTTTTGTTCTCATAATAATATTTTAGTTTTTTGAAATGAATCTCACCCTAATTATTTACCTAAGATAACCCCGTGTTGCTTATAATCAAATCCGACTACATTTGCAATCACGCAGACAATGATAATTGGTGCCTCGGACACGACAGCTATGACATTGATATGGGCTTTATCTTTGCTACTTAATAATCCAAAGACATTAAAAGCCGCCCAAGATGAAATTGATGAACTTGTTGGAAGAGACAGACTGGTGGAAGAGTCAGACTTAAGGAACTTAGTTTACCTTGATACCATTATCAAAGAAACATTGCGCTTGTACCCAGTTGTACCTCTCTCCGTTCCTCATGAATCCATGGAAGATTGCATCGTGAGTGGATACAACATCCCACAAGGCACGCGTTTGCTGGTAAATCTTTGGAAAATCCATCGAGATCCGAATATATGGTCAGATCCTTGTGAATTTAAGCCAGAAAGATTCCTAACTAGTAAAAAGGATATTGATCTTAAAGGAAAACATTTTGAACTAATTCCGTTCGGTAGTGGTAGAAGAATGTGCCCGGGTGTTTCCTTTGCCTTACAACTATTGCCTTTAACCTTAGCCAATGTGATTCAACAGTTTGCGATACACAAACCATCGAATGAACCAATTGATATGAGTGAAGGCTTGGGAATAACTAACATCAAAGAAACGCCATTGGAGGTCCTTCTTGCCCCTCGTTTACCCCTTGAAATGTATTATGATTGCACTTGATTGCTATATATAAGTGTCAATCATTTGCAAACCCCACTCTAGATAACAATGTCCCCGAAGTTCTTGTTACTATAAGCTAATATCAGAGCACTTATATTAGTTATGCTTGTTTGCAGTTGTAAACATCTCAATAAACAGATAGATATGCATGCTTTAGTTCTTGTGTCTGAGAAAGTTATATAAAAACGTTATGTTGCACTTTGCTCCTCCCCTTATATAATGAGAAAGAGCGTTTTGCTACTCATTCTATTTGGTCGTCTCTATTCTAGTAGAAGAACTTTATATATATATTTTTTAATAATAGTGCTTGAATTTTTCAAGCATTTGCATGATTGTTTTATCTCTGTCATGTCATTAATATAAATAGTTTAATGAGTATTTACATGATTCTTGTAATTATGTGTGATGGCATGATGGATCTAAAATAACTAATGATGTTTGAAATAAACAAAGTAACTATATGTACGTTGTTCACAACACTCGTGGCTAACCCATTTATGTTGAAGTCAATTAGTTGAACAATCTTGTCAGCAAGTCGTGACCCGGGTAACCTCTTTATTTTTCGAATTTAGATACCCTAAAGTCTGTGCTTTCTAATACACATATATTTAATTGTAAGTGAACACAAATTTGTTGTTCAATGTTTTTCGTTCCTGCATAAACTGTATACGTTGTACATGCCAAACACTAATATGCACAAACATAGAAAACAAAATCAAGTTGTATACTTGCATAGGTCGTGTCAAGCGGTTACATAACTATAGTTTCAAAACTAACAAAATTAATAAGCCACAATGTGTGTAACTACCCACTATTCATGACCCTATTAGATCATCCGCTATGGGCGTGAAAGGGAGCTGCCATGGGGCGCCGAAGGCCCTGCATACCGCCGAGGCCCGAGGGTCGTGGAGAAGGGGGCGCTCAAAGGGGA
The DNA here is from genome assembly GCF_021521415.1 of Bidens hawaiensis. Classification (NCBI taxonomy): domain Eukaryota; kingdom Viridiplantae; phylum Streptophyta; class Magnoliopsida; order Asterales; family Asteraceae; genus Bidens; species Bidens hawaiensis. The sequence continues at coordinate 16,423 of NW_027502257.1, forward strand.
GGGGGGCTTCACAACGACCGGCGCCTTTGTGGTATATTTGTGGGCCCTCCTCTTTTTCAACGGTATTATTACAGTTACAAAATAAAAAAATTTCAAAATTATATATATATATATATATATATATATATATATATATATATATATATATATATATGCTAGGTATAAAATGAAAACTCACTTAAGTTGTGAAAACTTTAGAAACTCATTCTCAACCACATGTTTTTAATTAATGTTTAAATCTTGTGGTCCGCAATTAAAGTGAATAAAAAATGTAAATATAAATATAACTTTTTCATTCCCCTGAAAACATATATAAAAACGTTAAAAAATAGCAAAACATTTTTTTTTATGTTTTGTATTAAATGTTACAACATATATTACATGTAACAAAAAAAAAAGATGTTACATAGGGTTTCGCGGGTTTTCACAACTCAAATGGGTTTTCATTTTAACCTTACCATATATATAAGATTAGTATCATTTGAGAACTCTTAAATTATTTAAGAACTTAAAGGAACTCTTAATAACTAACGTTTTTTATAAAAAATTTTGTATGTTAATGTTATTTAAGTGTAGTTTTATTACTTTTGACATCTATATTTACGATTACAGTTATGAAAATTAGTTTTTTTACGCATATCTATGTTTTCTTTACACGTGTAAATTTTTATCACATAAATTTTACACATGTGTAACTTGTGATTTGTATATGTAATCAAATTTTTTTTTATAAATATGATAAAACAAGTCTCAAATAATGTTAATATATAAAAAAAAGTTAAAAAAATATTTAGTTTTTAAGAGTTCCTGAAAGTTGTTAACTTTTTTTAAGTTCTCAAATGAAACTAACCCTAGATATATATATATATATATATATATATATATATATATATGGTTAGGTTAAAATAAAAACCCACTTGAGTTATGAAAACTCTAGAAACCCTTTCTCAACCACATGTTTTTAATTAAAGTTTAAATCTTGTGGTCCATAATTAAAGTTAATAAAAAATGTAAACATATATATAACATTTTCTCTCTCTTGAAAACATATATAAAAATTAGTAAAAAAATAGCAAAAAAATAGCAAAAAAATGGTTTTTTTTGATTTTTCGATGTTTTGTATTAAATGTAACAACACATATTACACATGTAACAAAAAAAAACGATGTTACATAGGGTTTATGTAGGGTTTACATAGGGTTTTTTTGATTTTATAAACACTATGTAACATCGTTTTTTTTGTTACACACGTAATATGTGTTGTTACATTTAATACAAAATATCGAAAAATCAAACAAACCATGTTTTTGTTTTTTTTAACAATTTTTTTCCTAATTTTTATATATGTTTTCAGGAGAGAGAAAATGTTATATATATGTTTACATTTTTTATTAACTTTAATTGTGGACCATAAGATTTAAACTTTAATTTAAAAAAATTATGATTGAAAATAGGTTTCTAGAGTTTTCACAACTAAAATGGATTTTATTTTAATCTAACCTTATATATGGTATATATAGAATGAAAACTCATGTGAGTTGAAGAAATCCTTACAAACTCAATATTTGGCTAGCATTATTCCACATCATCAACTTATACTTTAATCTTAAAGGATATTATGGACATTTTTTTCTTTCTCTCTCATGTGATCTACCTGACACCCTTTTATATTATTTTATAAACTCTTACATAATTTTTTATTGTTGTTGATTGGAGAGAGAAACAATGATGTAGTTAGTATTACTGGACAAAAACAAAAAGAAACAATTATATTAATGAGATATTCATTCAAATTATGAAACTTAAATAAAAAATATCTATACTATATGTAATATAAGAGTGAGGGACCTCTTAAATTTTAAAAGGTATCAATCTTATAGCATATTATGCAAGTAACAATACATAAAATTTTAAGAATGTAAGGACAATATAGTCTTTACACATTCAAAAATAATTTATAATAATGGTCTTTCAACTTCAACCAAGTTATGTTAATTTATTAAATAGTTACATATTTTCCCCTCATTCGAAACTAACTACCCCCACGACTTTTTAACGGCTATAACTTTTTCGCACGTTAACATTTTTTCTAAAAAATTACACTATAAAAACGAGCATTTTATTCTCTTTAATTTGAGTATGGTATTACTATAATTTATTAATTTTTAAAAAGCTGACATATTAGGTGATTACCAGTTATTAAGGGAAACGGGTCAGGCATGTTTAGCTAATGGTGTCAAAACGAGTTCGGGTTGGAACAGGTTAATACAAAAAAGGGTTAATTTAGTTCATGTCAGGATGGGTTTAGATCGAAAGGGGTCATGTCAAAACGGGCTTCGGGTCGGAGCATGTCCGTCAAAACGAATTGGGTTAAAAAGTAGGTTATTTGAAATATTATACATTTCATATTTGCTTCTTGATTGTCACCACCGATTGCCTGCGTTCAAGCATTATTTACGTGGATGACATTGTTTATACAAATCAGATTGCTCGCGCATAAGCGTTATGTGACGCACTTACTAGCACTGGTTACACGCCGATGCCACGTTAAATGCATAAAACTGTCGGGTCATGCACGTACCGTTGCGAGGTTACAAACGTATTAGCACCGGTTGCATTTGATCGTGCACCGCTGCATCGCGCGGACAACTGGCTAGTAGTTAATTAAACAGTAAAACTTGTAAATTGACGCTTTCTCGGATACAAATACACACGTGTTGTTTTATAACATTGATTATTGATAATGAATTTTGTTTTTCTTTTTTTCCATTCTATTAGATTTTTTATTGTTGTTTTTTATTTAGTTTCATAACAGCCATCATTTTTAATTATTATTAACTTGTATTTTAGCCGTTGCGTTGCTCCGGACAGGTCAACAAAACCTGGGGATGATAAACCCAAGCGTTGTTGGTTTTTGGTGTTGAGGTGGCGACCGGATCGACAATCCAAATTATAGGGTTCAAGACGATGATGCCGACGAAGACAATATAGTCGACTGGAAAATGTTTATAAATTGCTTTGGTGTGTTTTGGCTTTATTTTTTCTTAAAGAAAAAATATCACTCGGGGGTATTTTAGTTATATGCTCTTTTTGTATGTATTTGGTTTGTGCTTTAAAATCTTTAATTCGGAAGGCAAGACTTATGTTAATTATTGCAATTTATCAAGAGTTTAAAAATCTTTGATTTGCGCTTTACGATTTATAATTGATTTAAGATTTGATAAATAATAAATAAAGTAATATAATAATTATTACAATATTTAAATTATGTAACATATATAAATTACATAAATTTTAAAACTTTAAAATATGCAAATTGTATTAAAATGTATAAGTTATGTTAAATATATAAATTAACGTACTTTAAATTATGCCAAAAAAAACTAAAAATGTAAATTATGTTGAATGTATAAATTTAGATATAATTTTAAACTTTGAAATATGTAAATTTTATTAAAATATGTTAATATGTAAATTAAAATACTTTAAATTATGTAAATTAACATAAATCAAATAAAATTAAAATATGTTACATATATAAAATGTATGCGTATTTATAAAATATTTTGTCTTAAGAATTTTTTTTATGTAAATCAAATGACATATTAAATAACATATATGTATCATTATAGAAACATGTTACACCTATTTTTATTACATTAAATAAAAAACTATATGTATTAAAATATTAAAATTTTGGTTTTAATAGAAGTGTAACACTGCATGTTAAAATATAGTTTGTTTTGTTGGGTTGCGTTTTATCTTGTATGTATTAAAATTTAGAAAATGTTGAGTTTTAAAAAATAATCTATAATTCAAAAGGCCTCATATATTTAAAACGTATTTTAAACTAATTAATCAAGCTAAAGAAAAACTCACAAAAATTTTATAAGTTTATTATCACGAAAAAAAAAAAGAAAACAATAAGACATCATGAGCTTTCATTTCCTATAAATAAATATATGTTATCACTAAATAAAAAACAAACAATTGGAAACTTAATTGATTGTTCTGTAAATGTCATAAAGAAAAAGAAAAGAATGAGCAAGAGAAATTACATGTATACCCTTTTTTGTACCATAAGTTATTATTATTAAATAATAATAAGGCAACTTCAAATCCTTAAATTAATCTCGTCCATAAAACAAAGTTGATAAATGGTTAATATAGGGTTAATTTAGTGGGTTTTTACACCTCAATAGAGTTTTTAATTTAACCATACCTTATATATGTGTGTATGTGTGTATATAGTTTTTAAGGAAGACTAGGAATGAATCATAGTCATTAGATCATGTTAATCAATGGTTGAGATTTAAAATTATCAAAAACTGACATAGTTTCTTAAAATTGTTCTTTCACCATATGAATTGTTATCTCTTGTTTTAGTGATGTAAACGTACTTTTTGGTGAATTGTATTTATCTTGTAAACGTATTTTTTGGTGAATTGTATTTATCTTGTGAAAGAAGAAGAAGAAGAAGACAATATGTGACCAACTGCAGGGTTGAAGCACTTTACCACCAAAAAGGTTTAGCTTTAGTGGAAGAAGCTTTATGAAGAAAGAATATCTTTGCTTGAGCAAAGCGGGTGGGAGGTGTATGAGAAACAATGGACGCTTGTTCCTTTCCCGCCAGCCCTACCCCTCTTCTAGACTAGTCGGATTTCTTTCTTTCTTTCATAATTGTATACGTTTTTATAATAAATAAATAAATGCCGTCGCTGGTTGGACTCTATATCATTAAAATGAAACCAGAAACTGGTTTGCATTGGATGTTTATTGCTTGATGTTTGAAAAGCTTTTCTTAGATCTACTTTTGTAACATCACATGCGAGTACTCGCCTAGAAATGAGTAGTTTATCGTCTAAAATAAATTTCTTACTAGGATTTAGGAATATAATTAACGGCTTAAATTTCCTGGTGGCATATATGCATATTGTGTAGTTATTTTCTAAATTTTTTATGTGTTATACCGTATATGTATGTACTGATATTGCTTCATATCGCACGTGTGGAGTTTTTACGTACCAAAACATGATTAAATCGATATTTCTTTTAACCTACACCTACGTATACTGCTACTAGTGTGTTTTAGAGTTCTGATGTACCTACACATATTTAGTACATGTATAACGTTTAATAGTATACGTAAGTTTTTTGCATCCTTATGTGAGTCATCAATTACTTCAATATTTTTCAAGCTACAAGTGCATTTTCGGGCGACATTTTTTTACACGTGTAAAAAAAAGAAAAAAGAAAAACATGGCACATACATGCATCTTCATCATCATCGAACTCAGTAAATTCCATCAATAGCAAATCTATGGTAGGGTCATGACCGACTCAACGTCTTTGGAGGCCTAAAACCAACTAAAATATATAGGGCTTTTCCTTTTCTTTTCGTTATGCGTATAGCGCTAGAGAATACAAGAATAATAGAATATGAATGATATGCAGTGATAATAGATATGAAATAATCCTCCTTAGCTTGTGATAACAATGAGTTACCAATTTTAAAAGAAGAAGAAGAATAAGAAGAAGACAATACGTGACCAACTGCGCGGTTGAAGCACTGTCACACCCTTACCAATGAAGGCGGAAACGTCGAGGCGCGACATGATTGCTCATTGTACAACGACACTATCAAGTTACAATATTTAAACAACTCATTTAAATCCATATCATCATAAATAACACAACAATTGTTCGTACAAAATGCCAACTAGATAGATAAACAAATAACTTGTTCTTTCATTTTCTAGTATCCTAAAACCAAGATGATAAGTTTCTTCAAGTAATCCAATCAAGCTAACATCAAACCTGTAACATTGCATAAAATAGAGTTTGTCAACACAAAGGTTGGTGAGCAATTTTCATAGTTTTGGACAATAAGTATACAGTATGAAATCCACAACTAGTATATGAAAACAATAAATAATAGCAACAATTTAGATAATAAAACCGTCAATAAGAATACATTGACGACAATAATGAAATCGTCAATAAGAATACCTTGACGACACCTTTCTATATGGGGATACCATATATACTCGGAATTAACGTATGATCATACTTTGATGAGGCTACCCGCCTTAGCATTCAAGAATTTGCACATAATCATGTAAAGCATATAACACCAAATCGAGCATTTATTTAAATAAACATATACAATAAGTGTTGTGGTTTAAGACTCAAGTATAAATCATTTGAATTTGAATAAGTATGCAATGCCACGCCCAAAACGAAAGATGGAAAACGAGGGATGAAAAAGTACTCACATTAACAAGTAACTTGAAAGATAGTGTCGTGAATAATCGGAGAGATCGGTTTAACGAGCAAGACCTATATTAAACGGGTCTTGTGTTAGTAGGTAGTCTTGGAAGGGTTTAAAATAAAATACATGACAAATAAAGTAAATAAATAAAGTTTAGGATTTAAAATGTAAATATTTGAGAAATTAAAGAAACGAGTTTTGTAAAATAAGTTTACTCGAAACCGGGTCTCGGTATTCTATTCATTTTTTTTTCATTTTTTTTACTCAACCTATGTTAAGTAATAATGTGGGTTAAAATGCAATATTGCAAAACCCTTGGTTACAAGAATACCAAAACGAGGTTTAAACGGGTGTTCGGGATTGTCGGTTCGAGACTTGATAATTGACCAAGCTCAAAGTTAACTTCCCAAAATAATAAATGTTATGAAATAACCAAGTATGTAGTTCTATTATGAAGAACCTTAACGTTCGTTAAGTGAGTATACGACTTTATCGGTCCGAACTTGTTATAAGATCAAGTTGGTTACCGACATGCCAAGTATGTTTAGAAATTAACTAAAATTGATTTAAAATATAATCTTGAAGAAAAATATGAGTTTTGGTGGCTAAAAACACACTTGTGTGTCTTAAGCGAGTGAACTCCGTTTAGTTTGGGTTTTTCGGTTTGGTCCTTGACTCGGAATAAGACCGAGGATGGTTACCACATACCCAATTACAATGGGACTTGTAAAATTACTTATAAATAATAATACTCAAGTTTTACATTCAAAAAGTTAACAATAAAGCTTTTAAACAAAAGTTCGGTTTTTGGTTCGGTTCTAAACTCGGGATGAAACCGAGGCTAGTCACCACATACCCAATACCATAGAACTTGACAAATATGAACAATAAACTAAAATATGCAGAAGTTAAGCAAGTATAACAAGTTATATAGTTAGATTTGTTAAATATATAAACAAGGACTACAAAGTCCTCCATGTAACCTTGCCTTACTAGCCCGACATTTCAACCGGCCGAGACCGGAGAAATGAAAGACCGAAGGTAAAAAAGGAGTGTATATTATATATATGTTGTAACATCAAGCTTTAAGTGTTGAGAAGTTAGTTAAAATGAAAGATTAGCTTATGAAGAACAACCTTAGAATTCAAGAATTTGAGAGAGAAATGAGGAAATGAGCAAGCACAAATGAAGAAGATGGGTGTGTATATATAGGGTAAGTTGAATGGGTCTTTCATAAAAGGTGTTGCATGAAAATGGGTTGGTTACAGACCCAAGAAAGCACAAACTACAAATGGGTCCTTTAAGTCTCCATTTTGGTAGTTTTAGTCCCTGGAGTTCGTTTTGAGCGTTTTCGGGGCATTTTAAGAACCGAAAAGGGTGTTGTTTTTAGATCCAACAACTATAAAACAAATATGTAACATAAAATTCATCATTTTGATAATATCGAAAGGTTTGGGATACAAAACGGGTCGGGTTTACATTAAGAATACAAGTATAAAATAACCCGAAATTGATAAATGTCACAGTATCCCCTACTTTAGGAAATTTCGTCCCGAAATTAAGATGATGTAAAAAAATGTGGATATTTCTCCTTCATCGAGTCTTCTCGTTCCTATGTAAACTCCGCGCCACGCCGTGATTCTCATCGAAGTTTAACTAACTTGATGCGACTTCGCTTGGTTTTCTTTTCATTGCGGTCTATGATTTCAACGGGTCGTTCAACCATAATCATTGATTCATTGACTTGTACTTCGTCGAGAGGTATATGGAGACTACCTTCGGCTAAGCACTTCTTGAGATTTGAAACATGAAAGGTCGAATGAACACCGGTGAGTTCTTCCGAAAGTTCGAGTCGGTAGGCTACTTTTCCGACTCGCTCAAGAATCTTGAATGGGCCTAGGAAACGGGGAGGTAGTTTTCCTTTCTTTCCAAAACGAACAACTCCTTTCCAAGGGGATACCTTGAGAAGGACGAGATCGTCGACATTGAATTCGATCTGTTTTCGCCGTTTGTCGGCGTAGCTCTTTTGTCGACTTCTAGCGGCAAGTAGGTTCTTGCGGATTTGGTCGATACGGTCGCTGGCTTTTTGGACCATTTCGGGTCCGGTAATTCGAGCTTCACCGATTTCGTTCCAGCTAATCGGGGAACGACATCTGCGACCGTAGAGAGCTTCGAAAGGAGGCATACCGATGCTAGAATGGAAAATGTTATTGTAAGAGAATTCAATGTAAGGAATGTGAGAATCCCAATTCCCACCGAAATCGAGTACACACGCTCGAAGCATGTCCTCAAGTGTTTGAATCGTACGTTCAGATTGTCCATCCGTTTGAGGATGATAAGCGGTGCTAAGATCAGGACGAGTTCCCAAGGTTTCTTGAGACGTGAATCGCCAAAAATGAGACGTGAATCGAGCATCGCGATCAGAGATGATAGTCAAAGGTAAACCGTGGCGACACACGATTTCGCGAACGTAGATTTGCGCAAGTTGCTCAACGGAGTATTTTTCTCGAATTGGAATAAAGTGAGCGGACTTGGTTAATCGGTCAATAATCACCCAAATCCTATCGTTGTCTTTTTGAGTAGTGGGTAGTTTCATTATAAAGTCCATAGCAATGTCTTCCCATTTCCATACGGGAATCGGTGGTTGCTCGAGTAAACCAAAGGGTTTTTGATGTTCGGCTTTGACTTTAGAGCAAGTAAGACATTTCGAAACGTACATTGCTACGTGTTTCTTCATACCCGGCCACCAAAAGGTAGAACGAAGATCGAAATACATTTTATCCGCACCGGGACGAACAGAATATCGTGACTTGTGAGCTTCGTCGAGTATGCAAGTACGAAGGTCATCACGATCGGGAACCCATAAACGATTGAGATAATACAATAAGCCATTGGGTTTTGTTTCGAGTTGAAGCTCGGCTCCACATGACATTTCGTCGTACATGTTTCCTTCGTCAACGGAGGTACGTTGGGCTTGATAGATTTTGGCTTGGAGATCGGTTTGAACGGTGACGCTAAGAAGTAAAACAGATTTGACATTAACCTTTCGACTAAGGGCATCGGCCACGACATTCGCTTTACCGGGATGGTAGCGAATATCGCAATCGTAGTCACTAAGTAACTCAGCCCATCTTCGTTGTCTCATGTTGAGATCTTTTTGGTCAAAAATGTGTTGAAGGCTTTTGTGATCGGTAAAAACCACACATTTCGTTCCGTAAAGTTAATAACTCCAAATTTTGAGTGCGAGAACGACGGCACCAAGTTCAAGATCGTGAGTCGTGTAGTTCTTCTCGTTGACCTTGAGTTGCCTTGAAGCATACGCGATAACTTGACCTCGTTGCATGAGAACGCAACCGAGACCTTGATGAGAAGCATCGCAAAATACTACAAAGTCGCTGTTTCCATCGGGAAGGGTTAGAACGGGAGCATTGCAAAGCATGTGTTTAAGAGTATTAAATGCTCCTTATGCTCATTCATAAGGCTTTCCTTTGTGAGTTAGGTAAGTGAGGGGTAAAGAGATCTTGGAAAAATTTTGGATGAAACGTCGATAATATCCGACCAAACCAAGGAAAGATCGAATTTCCGTGGGTGTAGTCGGAGTCTTCCAATCTTTGACGGCTTCGATTTTTGCGGGATCAACATGAATACCCTTGTCGTTGACGATGTGTCCCAAAAATTGAACTTCCTCTAGCCAAAATTCACATTTTGAGAATTTGGCGTAAAGTCGTTCATTTCTTAAGACTTCGAGAATGGAACGCAAGTGATACTCATGTTCGGCCTTGGTTTTGGAAAAGATGAGGATGTCATCAATAAAGACAATGACGAATTTATCTAGAAACGGTTTGCAAACGCGGTTCATGAGATCCATAAATACCGCGGGTGCGTTGGTTAAACCGAAAGGCATGACTAGAAGTTCAAAATGTCCATATCGAGTACGGAATGCGTTTTTTGGGATGTCTTCTTCGCGAATACGTAATTGGTGATATCCCGATCGAAGATCGATTTTTGAGAAACACGTTGCGCCTTGAAGTTGATCGAAGAGGTCGTCGATTCGTGGCAAAGGATAATGATTTTTAATAGTAAGTTTGTTAAACTCACGATAATCGATGCACATACGAAAGGAACCATCTTTCTTTTTCACGAAGAAGACGGGAGCGCCCCAAGGAGAAGAGCTTGGACGAATAAAGCCTTTGTCGGAAAGTTCTTCGAGTTGGTTTGATAACTCTTGCATTTCCGACGGGGCTAAATGGTAAGGAGCTTTGGTTACGGGCATTGCTCCGGGCACAAGATCGATTCGGAATTCTACCGGGCGAATGGGTGGAAGACCGGTGACGTCTTCGGGAAAGACATCGAGGAAGTCACAGACGATGGAGATGTCTTGGATTTTTCTTTCCTTAAGGTTTTTAACCACCACTTGAGCTAGGAACGGAACATACGTTTGGCGCAAATATTTTTGGGATTGAGAGTATGACATAAGGTTGAGCCTTTTAGGAGTAGTCTTGCCGTGGACCTTGAGTGTTTTACCGTTTACAAGCGGGATTCGAACGATTTTATCGTAACAAACGACTTCGGCACGGTGCAAAGATAACCAATCCATGCCTACTATGACATCGAAACTTCCCATTTGCATCGGGATAAGATCGATCGAAAATTTTCGCTTACAAAGAGTGAGAATACAATCACGAATGACCGAGTTGATTGTGATGGAATTTCCGTTGGCGACTTCGACAGAAAAAGGTCTAGAGAGTTTAGTGCGAGGTACGACAAGTATAGACTCAAATTTTAATGAAATAAAACTCCTATCGGCACCAGTGTTAAATAAAATTGAAGCCAAATGTTCGTTCACTAGAAACATACCGTTCACAACGTCGTTTGCGACTTGAGCTTGATTGGCATTTATTATGAAAGCACACCCTTGGTTATCGGGATTTCCTTGTGGTGCTTGGGGTGAAGGAGGAGGTGCTTGGATGGCTTGAATTGGTTGGATAAGAGGTGCATTTAGTTGGGGATTTGAGGTTGGTAGGTTTGGACTTGGTAAGCTTGGGTTTGGTAATAAGGCACTGTTACAGCTTGGGCTTGGTTTGCGTAAACGAGTCGAGGACAAACTACAAATGGGTCTTTTAAGTCTCCATTCTGGTAGTTTTAGTCCCTAGAGTTCGTTTTGAGCGTTTTCAGGGTATTTTAAGAACCGAAAAGGGTGTTTTTTTTAGATCCAACAACTATAAAACAAATATGTAACATAAAATCCATCATTTTGATAATATCGAAAGGTTCGGGATACAAAACAAGTCGGTTTTACATTAAGAATAAAAGTATAAAATAACCCGAAATTGACAAATGTCACAAGCACTTTACCACCAAAAAGGTTTAGCTTTAGTGGAAGAAGCTTTATGAAGAAAGAATATCTTTGCTTGAGCAAAGCGGGTGGGAGGTGTATGAGAAACAATGGACGCTTGTTCCTTTCCCGCCAGCCCTACCCCTCTTCTAGACTAGTCGGATTTCTTTCTTTCTTCCATAATTGTATACGTTTTTATAATAAATAAATAAATAAATAAATAAATAAATAAATAAATCCTGTCGCTGGTTGGACTCTATATCATTAAAGTGAAACCATGAACTGGTTTGTGTGGCATGTTTATTGCTTGATGTTCGAAAAGCTTTACTTAGATCTCCTTTTGTAACATCACATGCAAGTATTCGCCTAGAAAGGAGTAGTTTATCGACTAAAATAATGACACAAGTAGAGATTGAACTTATGTCTTCAGTGGATAACCCAAACATTTCTACCACAAGTTGGGGATTTAGTTTCTGCACTTGAGTTCCGGACAAAATCATGAAATGTATTTTTGTATAATAAAGATAAAATGTAAATGATGGTGTTTGTACAAATCATGTGCTTCACTATTCGTCTCTATGGATATGAAAAAATCATGTGTTGGTAGTGGTCTGAAAATTTTCGAATCAAAAACTAGGGAGGGTTGTCAATTGTGTCGGGTTAGTGTGTTGATAGCTTGATGGGTTTCAGGTTGATAGGTTATCGTGTTAAGATTCTTCGGCCCTAACGTAAAAAGTAGTTTAAAAATAAATTAGTTTTATTTTTAAAAATTAATTGATGTATGAAAATTAAAAATCTAATTACTTAACTTTAAATTTTAGAACTTCTTGTATCTAAAATCAAATTATTCACTTTCTAAAACTTTTAAACAGGTTAACAGGTCAACTCACTTTTTAACGGGTCAGGTTCAGGTTAAAAACGAGTCGGATTCGATTTGATCTACTTAAGAAAACAGGTCGTGTCAGCTAACCCAAAACCCATATTTTTTCGTGTCAGGTTTCGGGTTGTGTTAGGATTTGACACCCCCTATCAGAAACTGAGTTATTCGAAATTCTATACCTAAAATATCCATAATTTCGAACAACTGTTGAAGCGAGATCAACAGCTAGAATGAACTTCGTGGGTAACAAAATCAGTGAGGCAAAGACGCAAATACGTGGGACATAGCGTGATTAAATCTAGTGATTTTACTTTTATGTACGCATTAGAAAGATATTGACAAGAATATGATCAACTAGTTTTGTTTTCCCTGCTAAATACAATTCCGTCACTGCGTTCTTTCCGATATTATATGAAACAAGATCAGCGACTAGAGAGCAGTTAGTACACTTCTCACGGTTTTTGAATTTTCTATAAGAACCGACACACACACCACACATTGATTTCAACACTTATACATTGAGAGTTGCAATAACTTTATAATAGTATTGTATTAGTCGGATAGTGGGTGAGTACTAACGATTTTACGGCGCTTACCCATACAACCATGCTTATACGTGCGTATTGCATTGTGGTGATACATAAGAGGCTTACGTATAACTATTACTCTCTCATGCAGACACACATTATACTTTTATTATATGTTACGCATTATGTTCAAATATATTATGTGGTTCTTATAAATCCTAGTATATTATTCACTTAACTCAAAATTATATTTTCTTTACCGAAGAAGGGTAGACATGTATATAGTTGAACATCACTTTAAGTTTGTGGTAAATAAGTCTATTGCTTGTCATATCTAAGGTGGTTCTTGTTAAACCAATCTTTATTCAAGAAATCTAAAATGGAATCGAACATTGAGTCATTTTATTTGTCTAGTTCCTAATGTTCATGTTAAATCATGGAGTTAAACCCGGATTCTTATTTTTTTCTAGTCCACACGTTTCATGTTAACTATCCTTATTAGAGGAATCTATAGAACCCGATACTCAAATTAATTTAGAAGATTGACTGTAAACAAATTACGAACAAATCGAGCCCGTTCGTACTTAACGACTTAGAAAGATATTAAAGAGAATACGATTAGCGAATTTTGCTTTTCTGTTATTTACAATTCTGTCACTGTGTTCTTTCCGAAACAGTTATTTTATGCTATTTACGCTTCCCACGATTTTTGAATTTTCTATGAGAACCTACATGGTGTGCACATGCACATTAATTTCAAAACCCATAGTACGCTGAGAATTCTAAGAAAGTGTAATTCACTTATGCGTATTGCATTGCTGTGACACATTAGACGTTTACGTATGACTAGCACTCTCTCACATGCACACATTACCTTTGTATTACAGAGTTAAGTGCTATTTTCATATTTTTGGTTTGTTCAATTACGCAACTTTAGTATCGATTTTGAATTTATTGCAACGGGGTATCTAACATTTCAAAAACATGTCATTTTAGTACTTTTTCTAACCCCGTCTATTTTGTTCGTTAAGTCAGCTGTAAATTGGTAATTCCATTTATTCTATTTATTCTCTTTTGAGGGAAGTGCTATTTTCATACACGTGGTCTGTTTAATTACGCAACTTTAATACCTTTTTTGAATTTATTGTAACTGAATACTTTGATTAATTTTGGATACATATGAAAACCAAAATAGACATTACATATATTACATGTTGTAACTGGATACTTGGATTAGTTTATTGTAACTAAAGTTACATTGTTGACACATAAGACATTTACGTATAACTGTCACTCTCTCATACATATAGACACACATTACTTTTATTATATGTTACGCATTATGTCCAAATATAATATATGGTTCTTATAAAACCTAGTATATTATTGACTTAATTCCAAATTATATTTTCTTTACCGAAGAAGGGTAAAGATGTATATAGTTGAACATCGCTTTAAGTTTGTGGTAAATAGGTCTCTTGCTTGTCAAATCTATGGTTGTTCTTGTTAACCAATCTTTATTCAAGAAATCTATAATGGAATCGAGCATTGACTCATTTTATTTGTCTAGTTCCTAATGTTCATGTTAAATCATGGGAGTTAAACCCGGGTTCTTTTGTTTTTCTAGTCCATACGTTTCATGTTAACCATTCTTATTAGGGAAACTATAGAACCTGATTATCTTAACTAATTTATAAGATTGGTGAAGAGGTAGGTCCCAGCAGGGCCCAGTTGGACCCGCAAGACTCACCTTGAACAGGGACGTCTGCGCAAAGACCAACTGGTTCCGTAGGACCCACCATGCTCAGAGAGATGAAGACCTTACGCTCAGTACGCCAGCTGTTCCGCAGGAAAAGCCTCCCAATGGTGAAGTACCCCGCCTGTTCCCGCAGCTGCGGATACAAGCCATTAGGGAAGGCTACCCGCACTAATAGCAAGGCTCCACGCACAAGGCACTAACTCAATAATTCAGTAATGTCACCTGAAGAAGGAATGAGCAAGGCGGGAATACTCCCGCCCAAATGAGCCAGTCCATACGCTTCTGGAGGATCTTTTGTACTATACCTGCCAAGGTATGGACAAAATAGACAAGATTTGACCAAAGTAGCCCATGAACCAATCACAGGGTGACAGCTCACTGACAACAGTACGACGAGGAGCACGCTCTAGTACAAAATGTCACTATCAGCCGCTGCCTACTCACCAACCCTTGTCGTGGCACGTACATAGCCTGCAGTTGGTGGAAAAGGAATAGTACACAGCCGGCCATGTCACTATCAGCCGCTGCCTACCCACCAACCACCAGCATGGCACGTGCGTAGCCCACAGTTGGTAGAAAAGGAATATTATACAGCTGGCTGTACCTGCTTGGAAACCTACCTTCGGCTATAAATACTCCAACACCTTGGAACGGTATCATATACTATCTTATACCATCACATATCTTATCTGCTCTAGCTATTTCTCTTAATATACATTTATATTCAGAGCAATCTAGTCTGATTCTCACGCCGGAGGGTGGTCACAAGGAGGTACCCCCCCCTTCTCAGTGACGAGCTCACGGTGTCTGTTTTGCAGGTCATCAGAAGAATAACCATCTTTGCCGGACCTAACCCTCGTGGGAAACATCTACTTAACCCTAAGATTATCCGTAATCTATCGGGGTCACTTAGTGTTTCTTCAATTGCTATAAGCCTATAAACAAATTACAACACAATTCATCCCAATGAGCCTAACCAAAGTAGGTGGCCTTGATCAAAAGGAGAAGATGCTGACTTGTCAATGTCATAACAAGTGTTTGGTCCAACCAGTATTTTTTAGGCAGTTATCAGTTTTTATGTTAGAATTTTACATACAAGTATGTAATATATGGCTTTCTTGATATTTCTATATCTTTTTTTCTCAAGACAAAAAAATAGGAAGTTAGTACAAGTTAAATAGTATACCCCCGTAGCATTACATGGAATATGCGAAATACTTCTCAGGCCGTGATTAAAACAATCATGTTTCAATATGGAAAAACAAGTGCGTGTGTATATAGGAAAGTGTTCAAATAAGAATAAGGAGTTTCCTAAGAATGGATAGAGCCAATAGATTTTTGACATGTGACATTATAACTGAAGAGGTATGTACCCGCCTCAACACCAAGCAAGCCGGGTCAACCCGCAAGATAAAGACATTATGAAGGCACAAAGCCAAAA
This sequence comes from Bidens hawaiensis, assembly GCF_021521415.1. Taxonomy (NCBI): domain Eukaryota; kingdom Viridiplantae; phylum Streptophyta; class Magnoliopsida; order Asterales; family Asteraceae; genus Bidens; species Bidens hawaiensis. Next base: position 32,636 of record NW_027502257.1, read on the forward strand.
CTCAGGCGCATGGCGCATACAAAACATGCTCAGGCATCATATGCTCGCGCATCACATATGCGCGCGGCGCATATCGCATGCTCTTGCACATCACATATGCTCGCGCGTCACAATTGCGCGTGGCGCACCAGCGCGCGGCGCATATCACACGCTCGTGCATATCACACCTGCGCATGAAATATCTGCGCGTGAGAATAAAAAGAAGACTTCGCGCATCCTCAGGATGGGCGCATATCACACGTGCACATAATCAACCTCGTCCTTATCCAAATCAGGGTTAGGGCAACCTTGATTGTGCACGTCAGACAATCTTCTAGAAGGCATCTTTTTAAGGAGTAAGAATATGCTGATGTTGACAGTTGCCAAATGAAAGGTCGACAACTCAGCATGACACATGTGCTACCACATGATTACAACCAACGAGAAAGCGCCAGGTGTCCCAGAGGACACATGGCGCAGTGCGGTTGGAGGAGGCCAACGAGGCTGAGCCCAACCAGTGGAAACCCTAGCACTATAAATACAGCATCAACTCCACTTTGATGACACATTCATTCACACTCAATCATTGACAGTTACAAGCAGTGATATCACATTCAATCATATTGAATCATATTCACTCACAGTCAGTTACAGAAAGACACACAGTCACATCATCAAGGGTATTCAGCGATTCAGCAATACTCTTGAGATTCACTTACATACAACATTATTATCTTCTACAAAAGATACTGATTCTCACGCCGGAGGGTTACCCCAAAGAGGACCCCTCTGTCCCTTTCTGAGGGGTAAGTAACGGCGCTGTTCATTTTGTAGGTGGAAGAACTCGGATCCAGAAGAACCATCGGTGAAATAGTTTAATCACACCCGAGGAAAGTAGATCTGCTACCAGTGAGTAGATCCACGTTTCTTCATTGGCGCCATCCACTGTTACAAACGGCAATCAGATCTCATCCAGATCTAAAAAAATTCAATCACCATGGTTTCTGGAGTTCGTAACGTTGATCAAGCTCTGGAGGATATTGAACGTGAGGGTGTTAACGACGGACAGCAGGTTCTGAGGATTCCGCGTGATTCTACGCGTACCACCAGCAACCGTCCCTTCGTCACAACCCCTCACGGCCAGACTGAAACTCCTCCAGACGATCACACGTTACAAAATTTGGCCGGCGCGAAGCTGAAGGGACCAATGGGTCCAGAAAATGAAGCAGACGATCCGAATGAATGGCTCATAAATGAGCAGCGGCGTCTGATGGAAAAGTACACTGAAATGATCAAACAGAAGAAGCTAGCCGACCAAACACAAAGGCAAGCGATGGAGAAGCAGCCCACAAAAAGGCCGCGCGCGCCGGAAGAAGGGCATTCTGTTCACACTGCACACACAGAGTTCAGTGATGAAGAGGTGCATAGCATGAGAAAGACAAGGGATACTCATGCAGGAGGCTCGCAGCTCCGCGCGCCTGTGAACATGGCGCCAGGAGCCAGAGCAGATCCGGATCTGCACATGCCATACAGCCCACCGGTCAGAGGGCAAGTGGACGTAACCACACCCTACAGACCAGCCATCCTGGTAAAACACTCAAAGTTTACTGCGCGCATCGCGCAGGCTCCCATCCAGCACAAGACCAAGATGCCAAGTGGTCTGGGGAAATATGATGGCACGACAGATCCAGATGACTTTTTGCAAGGTTTCTATAACACGGGAAACCTAGAGAGCTGGACGATGCCAACATGGTGTCATATGTTTGCCCGCTGCCTCACGGGCGCAGCGCGAGTATGGTTCGAGAGCTTGCCGACAGGGCAAATTGATGGGTTTGAGGAACTATTAGAAAAGTTCCAGGCCCACTTCGTACAGCAGCGCAGGCACACGCGCGATCCTGATGACATCATGCACTGCATCCGCAGGAATGATGAAACGATTGAAGATTACATCACTCGTTTCAATCAGGAGTCCCTGGCAATCGGGGGCATAACTGAGCAGCTCCTGCGCGTGGCCTTTATACAAGGCGCGCGCAGTGATCAGTTACGACGAGCTCTCGTAAGCAAAGATGGTATGCCCACCACGTGGGCCAAGTTAATGGAGGCATCGCGAGTTTTCGCGAGAAATGAGAAACAGATTGCCCAAGATAGGGCAAGAGAAAGAGCGCATCAGGCTGAATCACCGCGCAGCAAAGAGAAGAGGGCCAAACAGAACTCTGTATGGTCCAGGTTGCAGCCAACAAGTTTTTCTTCCGCGGAAAAACAAGCGCAACCAAGCTCACCCCAGCCCCAAAAGGATGCTCGTAAACACGGGGAGGGTGACAAGAGGGAGGGCGGCAGAGATCCTAGCAGACCTCTGCCAAGAATATGGACTCCCCTCACTAAAACACCTTCACAGGTGTTAAGTACTGAGAATGTCCAATTCAAGCCTCCCAAGCAACTACACTACAAGGGGCCGCAAAACAGTGGTAAATATTGTGAATTTCACAGGTCCCCGGGCCACAACACCGACGCATGCCATCATTTAAAGGATGCGATCGAGAAGGATGTAAAGTCTGGCAGGCTGGCTCACTTGGTAAAAAACCAAAGAATAGAAGATGAGCAACCGGAGGGAGCCTCTGCCAACAAGAAGTACAAAAGAATCTGTGTGGCTGAGGGGGGACGACAAGGGCAGACGTCAAGAAAGAGAAGCGCGCAAATTCACGGAGATTGGCGCGAGCAGCAAGTCATCTTCCCAAGAATCAGGGGAGGCCCTTCAATAAGCAGTCCTCTCGTTATTACCACACACATTGCTCATTACGAAGTGTCAAAGGTCCTGGTGGACACTGGAAGCGAATCTGACATTATGTATGAGCAGTGTTTCAGAAAGTTAGACCCGGCAGACCAAGCTCGGCTCGAAATTGTGAACGCACCAATCTGTGGTGTCTCAAATGAAATCATACATCCCCTAGGCCAGATTCAATTTGAACTAACTATGGGGGATGATGAGCACAAGCGAGCCGAAGTTGTTAACTTCTTGGTCTTGCCCACCACGTCATGCCACAATATGATCCTGGGTAGGGGAACAATTGCCCAATTTAATGCTGTACCATCGCCAGCGCACGGCGCATTGGGGATCCCTACACCAACAGGCGTAGCATTTGTTTACCGCGATCATTTGTGCGCAGTGACAACCACGCCGCGGGAAGGGAGAATGAAACTTCCAACGGAGGACAATGCGCCAGAGAAGTGGATTTTAAACCCAAAATTCCCCGACCAAGCGGTCACAATTGGCGCTACCATTTCAGACGACACGAGATTGAGAGTGAAAAGGTTGCTCACAAAATACATGTCGGTCTTCGCGTGGCAACACTCCGATATGACTGGGGTCCCGCGAGACTTGGCGCAACACTCTCTTAACACGTTCAAGTCGGTGGAGCCAATTGCTCAGAAGAAGAGAATCATGGGGGATGAAAAGGCGAAGGCCATGAATGAGCAAGTTGAGGACCTGTTGCGCGCAAACATTATCCGCCCGATCCGATACCAGACGTGGGTAGCCAATCCTGTGATGGTAAAGAAAAGCAACGGGTCATGGAGGATGTGTATTGACTTCAAGGACCTCAACAAAGCATGTCCGAAAGACTGTTACCCACTACCAAACATCGACGCAAAGGTGGACTCCGTGGCGCCATTCAAACTCAAATGTTTCTTGGATGCCTACAAAGGCTATCACCAGATTCAAATGGCACCACAGGATGAAGACAAGACGGCCTTCAGAACCGACAAGGGTGTTTTTTGTTACACAAAAATGCCCTTTGGTTTAAAGAATGCGGGCGCCACCTATCAGAGACTTATGGATTCTGTTTTCAATGAACAAATCGGAAGGAATCTAGAAGTCTACGTTGATGATTTGGTGATCAAGAGCAGGGAGGAGAGACAAATGCTCAACGACATCGAGGAAACTCTTCAGCGCCTAACGGAAGTTAACATGAAGCTCAACCCGAGCAAATGTACTTTCGGCGCGGAAGAGGGGAAATTTCTTGGTGTAATGGTCACTAAGGATGGTTTCAAGGTGAATCCTGAGAAGGTGGAAGCCATCCTTGACATGCCTTCACCAGCCACCATGAAAGAGGTTTAGAAGCTGAATGGTAGATTGGTGTCAATCAACAGGTTCCTAGCTAACCACGCCAGCAAATCTACTCCATTCGTTAACACCTTGAGGAACTGTTTGAAGAAGAGCCAATTCAAGTGGACGCCTGAGGCTGAGCAAGCTTTCACTGAGATAAAAGAATGTCTCATTAAATTGCCAGCGCTCACAGCTCCACTTCCTGGCGAGACCCTTACATTGTACCTGTCAGCTGGAGACCGCGCGATCGGTGCAGTATTATTGGTGGATCGCAAGGGGATACAAACGCCGATATACTATGTGAGTCGGGTGCTCACAGACCCTGAGACGCGCTATTCCATCATGGAAAAGTTAGTTTTGTCGCTAACACACGCGTCGCGCAAGCTCCATAGATACTTCAATGGTCATCCTATTGAAGTACTGACTGGTTACAACATCCAACAAGTCTTGCGACGTCCCGCGCTCTCCGGAAGGCTGACAAAGTGGGCGCTGGAATTAGGTGAGCACACGATCACTTATAAGCCCCGTCCAGCAATAAAGGGTCAAGTTTTGGCGGATTTCATTACGGAAATCCCAGAGGGAAAGATTGAAGAAGCTCAGCGCGAGGTAGACCCTCCGCGAGCAAATGATGAAGAAGATGTTTGGAGGCTATTCACTGATGGAGCCTCCAACAGCGAAGGGTCTGGCGCAGGTCTCAAACTGGTGGACCCTGATAATCATGAATATACTTATGCTATCAGGTTGGACTTCAAGAGTACCAACAATGAGGCTGAGTATGAAGCCCTGCTGGCTGGTCTGCGCATCGCGCGCAAGTTTGGGGTTAAAAGATTAGAGGCGCATGTTGATTCTTACTTGGTAGCTGCTCAGGTCAACGGCCTATATGACGCCAAGGAGAACACAATGCCTCTGTATCTAGAGCAGGCAAAAAAGCTCGTTGAGCAGTTTGACTTATTCAGAATCATACACATCTCGCGAAGCGAAAACAAGTCCGCAGACGCGTTGAGTAAAATGGCATCAACTAATTTTGATCACTTTGGCAAAGATGTCAGGGTGGAAATAATGAGCAGCCCGTCAGTGCAAACGCAATCGGTCCTGGTAATTCATACAACTCCTTCATCCTGGATAACTCCAATAATGGAATTCCTGAAAGAGGGGAAGTTACCGGATGATCGCGCACAGGCGAGAAAGATAAGACACAAGGCGCAGAACTATGAACTACTTGATGGTACAGTGTATCGGCGCTCTTATCTTGGACCGCTCATGAAATGCCTGGATGCGGAAGAAGCAAGCTATATGATTAGGGAGATTCATGAAGGAATCTGTGGAATTCACGCTGGTCCGCGCATGGTGGTTGCCAAGGCGATGAGCTCAGGCTACTATTGGCCAGGCATGTACTTGGATGCGCTAAAAGAAATCCAAAAATGCAAGGCATGTCAGAGCCACGCGCCAAACACCATGCGTCCAAAGAACAACTTGATTCCAGTCACCTCCGCATGGCCTTTCCACAAATGGGCCATTGATATTGTGGGGCCCCTGCCGCAAGCGCAAGGGCGAGTGAAATTTTTGGTAGTGGCGATAGACTATTTCACAAAATGGGTTGAAGCCAAGCCACTAGCAAAAATCACAGCTGAGGCGATGAAGCAATTTATCTGGAGCCACATCATTTGCCGTTTTGGCCTTCCTATGGAAATTGTGAGCGACAATGGCAAACAATTCACTGACAGGAAGATGTCAAGCTGGCTCAAAGAATTGCACATCAACCAAATCTTCACGTCCGTTTACCATCCTCAAGGGAATGGCCAAGTGGAGCGCGCGAATCAAAGTTTACTAAATGGGCTGAAGAAAAGATTGGAGGGAGAATCCCATTCTTGGGTCGAAGAGTTACCTAATGTCTTGTGGGCGCACAGGACATTAAGCAAAACTAGCAATGGCGAATCCCCGTTCAGCCTAACCTATGGGACAGAGGCTATGATCCCAGCGGAAATTGGATGCCCATCCCATAGGGTACTCATGATGAGCAAAACTGATAACGACCGCGAAAGAAGATTGGACCTTAACTTGCTTGAAGGGCGCAGAGAAGCGGCTATCATTACTGAGGCCAGATACAAGAAAAAGCTGGAAAAATATTATAATCAGCGCGTTAAAGAGTGCCACTTCAAGAAAAATGATTTTGTCCTTCGAAACAATGAAGCTAGTCGCGCAATACCCCCAGGAAAAATGTCCCCCAATTGGGAGGGACCTTATCAAATTTCAGAAGATCTGGGGAAAGGCGCGTACGCTTTAAAAGATTTGAACGGAAAAAAGATACCGCGCGCGTGGAACGCGGCACAACTTAGAAAATGCTTCATGTAAAAAGTTCAAATTTGTAATCAAGGCTTTTAAGCCATCATCAATGATGATTCGCGCTATCTTTCAATATTTGTCGCGCTATCTTTCAATATTGGTTCTCTTACCTTTGCATACATGTTTCACACTTCCTTTATTAAATTGGAACAATATGACAACACTATATTGACTTCAAAACAAAATAAAGCGAAGTAAAACATACATGCGCGAGCCTTAGCTCAAACGCGTTAACGAGTCTTAACTCTAAAACGTCAGGGCCTTAGCCCAAAATTACGAGCCTTAGCTCAAACACGTTAATGAGTCTTAACTCTAAAATCGTCAGGGCCTTAGCCCAAAACAAAGACCCTTAGCTCAAAACACTCACATACATCCATCTTACACCCCGCGCAGCCTGATCATAAAAATCCTTAAACAAAACTAAGGCAAAGTACATGCCATATCATGTTAAGGTCTCAGGTCGAGGCCGCGCGCGGAACCATAGTGGATATCTGAGTAACACAAGCTGACATGTAATGGCTAAACTCATACTTCCATACCGCGTGACACCAACGCGCGAAAAAGAAATAACGAAAAATTAGCGTGCATGTCAGCATGAGCAAGATACTGCGAGAGCCACAAACAAAATAGAACAGAGGTTAAGTGAATAATTTCCTTACAACCTTGTTCTTATTTTAACGTTCAAGCATATCTTATATCTATACAACCAAACATGAAGAGATGAATGGAAATGCGCAAGATACGAAAAGGAGATAACAAGTTTCATTTCATTGGATCGAAATTTACAAGTATGATGAGTTACAAACTACAAGTATAAAAGATAAATATACAAAATTTGATGAAGGGCTTCTCAAGTCTCCACGTCGACGTCAGCCGCTTCATCATCCTCATCATCTCGCGCAGCATCTGGCGCGGTCTGCTCTTCATCTCCGAACTGACCATAGTCAAGTTCTTCCTCCTCATTGGAGTCTTCGATCACAACGGTGTCACGAGCAGATTCTTTCGCCGCGCCAGAGCCGCTGGCAGGGGCAACATCCCCCGCGCCACCATCATCGCCACCAGCCCTCTCGCAATCATCAAGCAACTTCTTTAGTGCGCCGAGGTCGGGCTGGTCAGCAAGCGCAGCTATCTGTAAATCATTAGAAAAGTAATGAGTACAAACACTTAGAAAAGTTAGTAAAGTAAAACTCATTAAGATCAAGGTACCTGCATAAGGATGGTGATGGGAGTATTCATATACTTTTCCCCCACCGCGGCCATGTCCGCGCAGGCCGCATCGAACTTGTAAGGGTACTCGGATGGGTTCTTCCTCAACATGCCATACTCATACCCATCCGTAAACCCTTCAGCTCGGCCCACCAAACGCGCGGCGGCATTGCAGTCCATCACAAGGGCTTGAAACTCGGCGGAATATTTCATCGCCAAAGCGCAGCGAGCCATGCCCTGTGACACCAGCCATTGGCGATCCTGCGCGAGGCCAGCAACAGACGTCTCGAGGGCAGGAACCTGAGAGTTTAATAACTCAACAGTTTCCTTAGCCTTTTTTAGTTCCTCCTTGTCAGACGCTGCTGCCGCCAAAATTTTTTCTTTCTCCGCCTGCGCAGCACCAAGTGCTTCCTGGCTGGACGCCGCCGTGGCCAAGGCCTCATCTCTATCGGCCTGCGCGGCCGCCAAATCCCTTTTCAGGCGCGCAACCTCGCTCTCCAACGATGATTTCTCAGTAATACTCTTGATGATAGCTTGGTCACGCGCCTCGGCCTGCTGTTCCAAGACACGCACTCTGCGCGCGTACTTGGCAACTTCGGCCTCCGCCAACTGCTGCTTCTCCCGCGCAGCCTGGAGCTCATGCCCGCGCTTGATGTATGCGGTGTTGGCACTTGCTCGGTTTTCACTGAGCTCCGCCTGGAGTTTCTCAGCTCGCGCGCGAGCATCAGACAGGTTCCAGGCGGCCACCTTAGCCTCTCGCTGGGCTTCCACAAGAGCGTCGCGTACTTTAATATAATCACGACGAAGCTCTTGGGAAGCAGCGAAAAAAGCCGACCCAGCGAAAACATGGTCGTTCAGCAAGTCCGCGCGAGTGCGCTCCTCTTGATACCTCCTTTCAGTAGGAGGCACGGCATGAGCCCAGAAGTCCTCGCATACGCCCATGGATTGAAAGGAACTTTCTTCATTAATATTCCATCTCGGGCGGTAAACGTGGTCACCTTCCTGCAAAAATGTAAGAAAAGTTCTAAGTCATAAAACATACTTATAGGGAGATACGCGAAGCGGACCAACAAATCAATACATACCTGCGGGGATGAAGCAGGAAAGTCAGCGCCAGCCCCACCAGAGGTCTGCGCTGCGAACACTTGCGGCATCGCAGGGCTGGCGCGATCTCCTAAGGAGTCTTCACCTTGAACCCCCTCGTCCTCCTCGTCTCCTTCAACAGGCCTCTTCTGCTGCGACCTGGAAGGCTCCAAACCAGCCTCGCGGGGAGGGCTACGTGCAGGAGGAGGCGAAGGAGGTCTCGACGCCGCCAGTTCGGCCCGCAACACCGTCTCCTGCTCCTTGGTAATCCCAATAAGGGGAGACTCAGCACTAGCAGGAGCAGGACCAGAACCAGCGGCGCCAGAAGCGGCGCCAGGAGTATCACCAGCAACTGTTGCGCCAGCTACAACTCCTATGAACAAATAAACAAGGAAAAATTGTTTATGACTGACTTCAAAGAGAAAAATTCATAAGACATATGTGCACATACTTACCTTGGCGCAACTCTGTTCGCGCGTCGAACATCGCCATAAAATTCATTCTACCCTTTTCAGAGGGTAGAACAGGGGACTTCGATGGAGTCCCCGGCGCAGCCGTAGCACCTTGTGGCGCCTGCGGCTGATCTGTTACCGTCGCCGGCTCTGCAATCATTCAAATAACCAACGGTTTAATAATAACTCAGTCAGATGAAGATAAGCAAAGTATACCTGTTGCAGGCGCGGCGCGGCTTCTCTCTTCAGCAGCGCGAACGGAGGAGGCGACGGCACCATACCTCAAGTGGACAGGAGGTCTGCCCACTCTCACAGGCAGAGAACTTAAAGAAACCTTTGTGGTTTCCTTAGGTCTCTTCGTTTGAGCATGGGGATGAGCGACAGGGGTGTCCTCTTTCTTCTGTTTCTTACTGGCCCCTGCGCCAGATTTCCCCTTAGCTTTGCGCTTTAGTAGAGGCACCTCCTCTTCCTCCTCCTCCTCTTCCGCGAGCTCTAGCTCGTAGTTTTCAAGCGCATCTACAAAAACAAGCGACAGAACTGTTAATAAACTTGGGTATTCTAAAGGAATGAGCAGGATTGCGAAGGCTTACCAGGCGCGTCACCGTCAAAGTCAAAATCCAGATCCACTGGGATGAACATGTCATCGAAGCGATCCGGGAAACCAACCTCCCCAACGCCAAGTTCGACGGAGCCGCCCTCCACATGTTCATCATAAGCGGCAAGGATGTAATCCTTGGTGACTGCGCAAAGACAAGTTAAATGATATCAGCAAAAGAACGATGTTCGCGCAACAACAAAAAAAAAAAAAAAAAAAAAAAAAAAACACTTACACAACCCGTCGACTTGGATAACGGGCTCAAGCGCGCTGTCGGCCCAGAGCCTGCTCATGCCGACCCCAACCAGCGCCTCCTCGCAAATTTTCTTCGCGGGGGATGGTTCGGCGGTCAGCTTTTTAACCCATGCGCCAGTTGGGTTCTTGAGGACATCCTCATCCGCAGGCGCAGAAGTGATAGAGCGCATGGTCATACGGATGGGGATCACACCGGCCTTAATGTAAAAAAACCTCTCAGACCAGTCATGAAGGCTCTTGAATGAAACAGTGGAGCACTTCACCTTCTGACTGCGAGGAATAAAAGAGATCCAATTGTCTTGGATCTTGGCCTTATAAAAATATTGAAAGCGCCGAGGAGTGGGTTCCTCGCGCTGGGATTTGCACATGAACTCAAAGTGAGTCACGCGCACGAGTCCAAACGGATGGACTTGGGATATGTGAATCCCATAGAACTTCAACAGTGCACCCACAAACCTTGTCATCGGGAGACGAAGGTTGCAGTGGGTGAAAAAGTGGCTATATAGGGATATATAGCCGGCAGGCGGGTCCGCCGCCGTTTGCCCGGACCTAGGCAACATGCAGCCAAACAGGGTGGGAAACCCCTGAGAGGCGATGAGGTTGTCGAGATCGGCCTGCTTCAATTTGCAGGGGATTTCATTCCACCTTTTGGTGGCCTTGGTCCTCCCTACTTCCTCCGATGTGGTTTCAACAACCTTCTTCCCCTTTCCTTTTTGCTTCAATGTCGACATCACCACAGATTTCACACGGCGTCTTCGAGAGGCAACGGAGGTGATTGAAGGGCTAGACGAGTATGAACTATCAGACATACAACTGTAATAGCCGATAATCGAGGATTCCAATCGATGTAAACACTCAAATCAGAATTTGAAAGCAGAAATTTGAATTTTAGAAACAATGAAGATGAAGATAAAAATTTCCTAAGGGCCTGCTTTTATAGGACCAGGAGAGAGAAAAGTGGCAGCTGATCGGATTCCACGCGCCCCCACTCGCAGGGGCAACCCAAGGAAGGCGCGACACGTGTCCCTAACAGCTGTGTGAGGGGACAGAAAGATGTAACCGACCTGCCACGGAACAGACACGCGCCCTCACTCGCAGGTACAAACCAATGCGAGTGTGACACGTGTTCAAGACAGTTGTGAGGGGACGTGAAAGGCAACTGTAGCACCTCGAGCACACGAAACGTCTGACACGTTTACGGCGCACGTCATCACCAACCAACCACGTGTTTGGACCTTTCGTTTTCAACCAAATGGATAGAACTTCGCGCGACGATGGAAACAACCAAGAAAACGACAAAACCCCCTACAAAAGGACAACTCAGTGAGTCTAATATCTATCTTACCACGCTCGCGCGAGATAAGACACACATCAGACTGGGGGGGCTTGAAGAGGTATGTACCCGCCTCAACACCAAGCAAGCCGGGTCAACCCGCAAGATAAAGACATTATGAAGGCACAAAGCCAAAACCCAGGCGCATGGCGCATACAAAACATGCTCAGGCATCATATGCTCGCGCATCACATATGCGCGCGGCGCATATCGCATGCTCTTGCACATCACATATGCTCGCGCGTCACAATTGCGCGTGGCGCACCAGCGCGCGGCGCATATCACACGCTCGTGCATATCACACCTGCGCATGAAATATCTGCGCGTGAGAATAAAAAGAAGACTTCGCGCATCCTCAGGATGGGCGCATATCACACGTGCACATAATCAACCTCGTCCTTATCCAAATCAGGGTTAGGGCAACCTTGATTGTGCACGTCAGACAATCTTCTAGAAGGCATCTTTTTAAGGAGTAAGAATATGCTGATGTTGACAGTTGCCAAATGAAAGGTCGACAACTCAGCATGACACATGTGCTACCACATGATTACAACCAACGAGAAAGCGCCAGGTGTCCCAGAGGACACATGGCGCAGTGCGGTTGGAGGAGGCCAACGAGGCTGAGCCCAACCAGTGGAAACCCTAGCACTATAAATACAGCATCAACTCCACTTTGATGACACATTCATTCACACTCAATCATTGACAGTTACAAGCAGTGATATCACATTCAATCATATTGAATCATATTCACTCACAGTCAGTTACAGAAAGACACACAGTCACATCATCAAGGGTATTCAGCGATTCAGCAATACTCTTGAGATTCACTTACATACAACATTATTATCTTCTCCAAAAGATACTGATTCTCACGCCGGAGGGTTACCCCAAAGAGGACCCCTCTGTCCCTTTCTGAGGGGTAAGTAACGGCGCTGTTCATTTTGTAGGTGGAAGAACTCGGATCCAGAAGAACCATCGGTGAAATAGTTTAATCACACCCGAGGAAAGTAGATCTGCTACCAGTGAGTAGATCCACGTTTCTTCAATAACCTATAGTGAAGGAATAATTCTAGAAAACTATGTCGATTTTTGGTAATTTTAAATCTCAACCATTAATTAACATGATTCAATGACTATGATTTATTTCTAGTATTCCTAGGAAACTACTTTATATATATAATTAAAATCAAAAGTTTCAATTATTATTTGTAGGTTGAAGAATACTTTTTGTAGGAAAGATAAGAAGTAATATTGTCCATTGATTTTGAATACGGAGGGTTGAGATTAGTTTATGGAGAAATCAAATGTAAACACAAGGTAAAGGACATAAAAGGAATAACACATTTGTTGACTTTCTCTCTCCACATGCAAGACACATGCCAAATTCCCCCATCATTTTTAAACGTCCATAACTTTTTTTACGACGTTTTTATTGAAAAACAAATTCACCATAATAACGAGTGTCTTTTTATCTTTTATATGAGTACCATATTGTAATATAAAAATTAAAAAAAATTAGTGGGTTTTTTACAAATTGTGTTTTACTGAATTGTGCTTTACAAAATCGTGTTATACAATAGTATTTTTCATTTTGTTTTTTCCATTGTGTCATACAATTGTGTTTTTTATTGTGTTTTTATCATTGTGTTTTTTTTAATAGTGTATTTTTCCATTGTGTTTTTTCAGACTTTTCCGGCGAGGTGGTGGCGGTGGGCAGTGGAGTGGTGGTGGTTGTAAGAGATGAGTGAAGATGTAATTAGGTTTTATGTAAGTGAGTTTTTAAAGTTAATTTAATTGGGTTTTGAGATTAAAGTAAGTGGGTTTTGAGATTAAAGTGTTAGACTAAAATATACTCCTTCCTAGCCTTCTTAGGAAAATCAAACTTCTTATTTCAACATAACTCAATAATTAAAATCAAAAGTTTCAATTATTATTTATAGATTGAAGAAAACCTAAAGAAATTGGGAAACAATTTTCTTCTTTTTAAAAGTTAGCAAAGCCGAGCTTAGAGAAAAATGAGATGACAACCGTAAAGACTAAGAGCAATAAACGCGAAATAATATATGATGAAACGTCAGCTAATTAAGCGTTAAGAATTAAAGAAAAATATTGTTATGTATAATATGATAACTTACGCCACATCGTTTGCTACAATAACATTATATTGCTTGACGAACTGTTAGATGTGACATGACATCTAGTAACTTCTTTTGTTTTTACCTAACTAGATAGTGATCTACGTATTTGAAGAGGTAGGTCCCAGCAGAGCCCAGTTGGACCCGCAAGACTCACCATAAACAGGGACGTCTGCGCAGAAACCAACTGGATCCGCAGGACCAACCATGCTCAGAGACGTGACGTCCTTACGCGCAGTACGCAAGCTGGTCCCGCAGGAAATGCCTCCCAATGGTGAAGGACTCCGCCTGTCCCCGCAGCCTCGGATACAAGCCATTAGGGAAGGCCACCCGCGCAGCAAGGCTACACGCACAAGGCACTTAGCTCTCAGTGTCACCTGAAGGAATGAGCGAAGCCGGGAACAATCCCGCACAAGGGCGGGAGGGGGAATACTCCCGCCCAAATAAGCCAGTCCGTACGATACGGGAAGATCTTCTGTACTGTACCTGACGAGGTATGGGAAAAAGATCTGACTAAAGATACGACAGCTTAATGGACAACAGTATGGCGAGCAGCATGCTCCTACACTGTATGTCACTATTAGCCGCTGCCTACTCACCAACTCTTGTCATACCACGTGCGTAGCCGGCAGTTGGTGGAAAAGGAATAGTATACAGCAGGCCTGGTCACTATCGGCCGCTACCTACCCAACAACTACCAGCAGGGCACGTGCGTAGGCTACTGTTGGAGGAACAGGAACACTATTGCAGCCGGCCATACCTCCTTGGAAACCTACCTTCGGCTATAAATACCACAAATGGTATGACCATCTGATCTTATCATATCTTATCACATTATCATCATATTATACCTGATATCTGCTCTAGCAATCTCTTAATATACTTTTATATTTAAAGAGCAATCTAGTCTGATTCTCACGCCGGAGGGTGGTCACAAGGAGGAACCCCCCCCTTCTCAGTGACGAGCTCACGGTGTCTGTTTTGCAGGTTATCAGAAGAACCATCTTCCAATGGTCTAACCCCTCGTGGGAAACATCTCTCTAACCCCCAGGTTACCAGTAATCTGTCCGGGGTGCGGTTAATGTTTCTTCATTGGCGCCATCCGTGCATAAAGCTAGAACTACATTTTTCTCCAGTTTTTTCAAACTTCTACAAAGATGGTTAGAGAAATTCCGGTAACCACAACCCCAGCTACTGGGGGGAATACTGGTAACACAGTTTTTACAAACACTACCCCGGTTACCCAAGCCGGGGCAAGTGAAGTAAATTTCACGAACACTACCCCAGTTACTCATGCTGGGGCAAGTGCAGTAAATGATCGCCTACTGGGATCCACTGATACCCAGGTTGAGAAACGAAGACTCCCCCGCCAAACTCTCGATGAAGTTAAGGCATGGGCGGAGGCACGACAAAAGGAATTCCAGGCTGAGTTGGACGAACGCTTGCGTTCCGTACAACAGGCCGACGAATTCGAATACTGGGAGGATGACTCGGAGGAATCCGACTCCGACGCGAACCCTCGCCATAGGGCAAAAGGGAAGCGTAAGGAAATGGAATCCCAACCGAAAAGGCATTTTGGACAAGCCTTCAAACCAAAAAGCACAGGTGGAAGTCCACGAGACTTCTCCAAAACGTTCAGACCAAACGTTGCAAATGCAGGAACGTCCAAATTTGCAAGGAACATTGCGGAAGCAATCGCCCCAAAGAGTGCCAAACAAATGCCTAACATAGGCACATATGACGGTATATCTGATCCAGACGATCATTTGAACAGGTTCATAGCGGGGGCAACCGTCAGCAATTGGACGGAACCCACGTGGTGCTTATGGACGCACCTCATCCGGCTTGCAACATCGATTGGGCGGAAGGGATAACGAACAGCCGCACCGAAACTCCAGATGGACGCCACTCACCAAAAGCGTCACTGAGATATTCGCCACTGAAGAGCTCCCGTGGCCAAAGCCTCCAATAATACGACATCGTCACGATGCTGATCGGAGCAAATACTGTGACTTTCACAAGACAAAAGGCCACAACACTGAAGAATGCATAGATGTAAAAGACATGGTCGAAGCATTTGTCAGAGATGGGACGCTCGCGCACCTCGTGGCGCAATAAAGGCTGAGCAGGCGGGTGCGTGTAGAACCCCAGCTGGGGAAAACATGAATAAAAATTCCAGCTTCAATATCGAGACTACATGCTGCGTAAAGAACGAGATCCCGAACCAGGTGCGTATCGGCTCGATGGCGCTCCCATCCCAACAACATGGAAGGGAGCTCATTTACACAGTTTGCATGTAAATCAATTCCAATTTGTAAAGAAAAGGCCAAGAGCCACTTCTAATGGAAATGATTCTCTTTAGAACATCGAAGCTGATGATTTTACATTTATACTTTTCTGAACACTGGTAACGGCATTCACATTACGTGAAGTCGTTGCGTGGGAAGGCGGTCCTACCCGCACAAACCCAATAACGTGACAAAACCTTCACGCAGGTCAGTTGAAGGGGAAAAGTTCAGCACCCAAAAATGAAAGTGCCGGTATATCCGCACGAATCATAATTAGGAAACTGAACAATAACCTATCAACAACCGCGCGTCGAACGGTTAAACTATGCAACACTGGTGACGGCATTCACATTACGTGAAGTCGTTGCGTGGGAAGGCGGTCCTACCCGCACAAACCCAATAACATGACAAACCTTCACGCAGGTCAGTTGAAGGGGAAGAGTTCAATTATCCCATTAAATGAAAGTGCCGGTCTATCTGCATGAATCATGAAAGGAAACTGAACACTACCTATTGACAACCGCGCGTCGAACGGTTCAAAACAAAATTCTTAAGGATGAGGAAAACCTACACGCAGGTCAGATAAGGGTAAAGTTTTGCCATCCTACTAAGTGCAAGTGACGGTTCTACCCGCACAATCACGAAAGAGGAAGCAAAACTTCACACCTATTATCAACCACGTTCAAAGGTTAACTTATCCTCAAAGAATGAGGAAAACCTACACGCAGGTAAGATAAGGGTAAAGTTTTGCCATCCTACCAAGTGCAAGTGACGGTTCTACCCGCACAATCACGAAAGAGGAAGCAAAACTTCGCACCTATTATCAACCACGTTCAAAGGTTAACTTATCCTCAAAAGATGAGGAAAACCTACTCGCAGGTCAGAGGAAGGTTAAAGTTTAGCCATCCTACTAAGTGCAAGTGACGGTTCTACCCGCACAATCACGAAAGAGGAAGTAAAACTTTAACCCATTAACCACGTTCAACAGGTTAACTTATTCTACACTTGGAAAATTGCTAATTTAAACTATGCAAGTCATAAGTTTATAAAGCAAGAAACCCAAAGAAGGAAATAACAATCTTATACGCAAAAAGATTAATATTTCACAAACGAATTATTACAAGAATGGCCGGATAACTACCCGCCTACGAAAAGAAAATAAATACATCTGTACAAGACTATCCTAGCAATGGGAAGGGATCTTCAGGATCAAGCTTCAGGGCCGCTTCCACTTGGACCCGCTCCATCAGAAGAGCGGGGCGGTTCGAGGAAGGCTTTAAGGATAGCTAACCCATCATCAGCAGCAGCTACTTGGTTCACCTTCTCCACCACTGGATGCGGGAAGGCGGCGTATTGATTTACTGCTTGGTCATATATGGCTTCAGTATCAACATTGTACAAAGGGAAGTTGGAAGGCGGGAAGCCTTTCTCAACGAACCCTAGACCAAGCAGGAAGCCGGCCCGTTCCCCATCCTCGTGAGAAGCGTTGAGGACTGCGCTCATAGCATCGTCGTAGGATGTCTCTGAGAAGACCCGATGCACAACCTACAAAAGAAAATATACAAGTGTCAAACACCTTTTCTATGTACAAAGGAAAGCGTGAAGACGTAAAGCTAAACATACCTGAGGCAACGCTTCTCGAAGAAGCCATTCCTTGGCAACCAGAGCTTCTTTGAGGGCGGCTTGAGCTTGGGTGCGGGCGCGTTCAGCTTCGCTTTTGTTGAGGTTGGCAAGTAGCACTTCCTTTGCAGCAGCCTCTTCAACGCCCTTAAGCTTCCGCTCGGTGTGGTCAAGCACGCCCCTCTGGTCCAGGATCTCTTGGAGCTTCTTGGCATCTTCCATCGCCAAGGCATCATGAGCACGTTGGAGAGCCTCCAATTTGGCCTTGAGCTCCTCGTTCTCCACGCGTAAAGGCTCAGCAACGGCTTCAGCCTTGGTGGCCCTCTCGGTTGCGTTCCTCGCAGTCTCCTTAGCCAGCCGAAGCTGTTCGTTAACAGCTTGGGCAGCCTTGGAGCGGGCCTCGAGTCGCGCTTGAACCTCAACCTCGAGGGCCTTGAAGGCCTTCTCCTTCTCCGCAGCAACTGCGGCCAACTTTTGGTTCTCCTCCCGAAGAGCCCGCGCTTGAGATACTTCCTTGGCGCGAGCTGCTTTTAACTTGTCGTTTTCACGACAAAGCAGCTCGACGCGCGGCTGCATCCGGGCCTGGAGAACCCGAAGCTCATTGGTTAGCCTACCCTCCTGGTAGCTAGCCATGGCTTCCCCCAACGCGCCATGGGGAGCAGCGTGGCGAGCCCATTCCACGCATTCCACAGGGGTACGAAGGGTTGTTCCTCGGCGTATGTTCCATCGCGGAACATATACTTCATTGGAATCCGACACTGCAAAAAACAAAAAAGCAGTTAGGAAAAGATGATAAAAAATAAAAGTGAAAAAGGGCCAAAGGAACCCTACGCACCTGTAGGGTCTATAACAGGCCGATAGCCGCCGAACCCATCACCTGAACCCAAAGGAAACCCATCCAAAAGGTCAGGCAGATGGGAAGGTGGCAAAGATTGGCGAGTACTCCCATGCGTACCTGATGGGCCGGCCGTCGGTGCCGGTGGCGGGGGCATGGTGGCAGCCGCCGCAGTCGCTGCCGCAGAATCCGCAGCAATCGTAACCGCCGGCTCGGTGAAAGATGCTGTAAAAATTGCATTCACGGCCGGCGGTGACGACAACTCGGCTGGAACAGTCGGCTCAGAGTGAGCAACTGAACCAGCGGGAGCAGGCGCAGGCGCCTGGGTCGACGCCTCAGGAAGGCTGACCAAGCCTACCGTCATCGGCGGAGAGGTACTACTCGGCACTCCACCCTGGAATGCGTCAACATCCACGCCTGCACAAGAAGGTAAGTGTGAACAATAAATTTATGAAGTATGATAAATCTACAAAAACAAGGATGCTTGTACTTACGGGTTTTCTTGAGCCTGAACGTACGGACGGGCGGGGACGAGCCCGATGGAGCCGGTCTCTTGATACCGGTCACCGTCGTCGTCAATGGTTCTCCGGAGGTAACAGTCGTAGCCTCCGGAACAGTAGTCTTCTCACCACCGGGGTTCCCCGCCACCTCTTCACTATCTGACTCGGTGTCAGATAGGAGCACCGGATCAGCTGTGGAGGCCACCTTCTCCTTCCCTTTCCCGCCGGCAGCCTTCCTCTTCCGCACCAGCGGAGGACCATCTGCGGATTCCTCAGAAGAAGACAGGATGTCAGGAATTCCAGCAGCGGGTACAGCATTGAGGGGTTGAGGATAGAGTATCGCCTTACCTGGCCGCCGTTGGCTCAGGATCTCGTGGCCCAGCGGATAGACCTCCACAAACCGATCCGCCGTTTGCTCCAGGATGGGCAACTCGTTCTCGTCTAGAGCACGAGTGCCCACCCGCACGGGACCGTCAGCTTCCCGCGGGTACAGGAGCGACTCCAAATCGTTCCCCTCTGAAAGAAAAGAAACGGTTAGAAGACAAACTCATATCATCAAGAAAGACAAGACATACCATAAGGAATAGAGTTCAAACCGTATTCGAGAAGGATGGGAAACCGAGACGCATCCTTCCATACCCGGCTCATCCCCAGCATCACCATCCCGGACTCCGCAAACCGGTAAACCGGAGATTGGACCCGGGATATCTTCGCGAACCATTCCGCCTCCTGGTAGCTGGAAGCGTGAAGGCTCGGAAGCGCTTGTCCCTTCTTCATGGCAATGGGGATGGCGCGGGCAGAAATGTAGAAGAACTCCCGCTTCAACAATCGGAGACTGCGCTCGGTCACGCAGATCTTCAAACCCTTAATACGGGTTGTCAGGGTGTACCACCCCTGGATGCACCTCCAAGTATAGAAGGTCATCAGGCGGTCCACATAGGGCTCAATACCCAGAATCCGGCACACCCACTCGAAGTGCCGGATCTTGGCAATCGCCATCGGATGCACCTCGGTCAGGTGCACACCGTGCCTCTCCAAGACACGGTACATAAACTTTGTCAATGGGAACCTAAGGTTCCCATAAACAAAGAATGCAGCATATACCCCGATCTTGCCACTGGGGGCATCGTACACAGTCTGGTGGGGTTCAGGAAACTCAGGCTCAAGAGACTCAAGCATGAATTTCCTGACGACATACTGGTACTGATCGACAGGTAGAGCACACTGGCACTCGCCAGCAGTACTCCTATCGTCGGCTACAGCTTCAGCATCATGGGAAGACATATTGCAGAGAAAGAAGAAAACGATTTCGGGAAAATGCTTGCCTGAAAAGGGGAGTATTTGCCGGAAATCGCTAAAGAAGAAGAGAAGGGTGAAAGTGTGGATTACAAAGAACCCTCTCCCCCTTTATATAGTAATCGCAATTAATGCGGTGAATTTAATGCGGAGGAGAGAGAAATCGAAGGTGCAATGAAACTATGACACGTGCAAAAAGCAAGCTGGAAACAGCTGTTGAAAGGACGTGTGCCAGTAATTTCGCGGCCACGCGCCCGAAAAATCGGGCCCACGCGCCTGAAAAAGCGTCTGTAATGACCATATAATGTCACGTCACCATAACTTCCTGCACGTCCTGACACAGTCAGAAGAAACCGTCGCACGACATTTCAGAGGTTTGGACTGTTCCTATCTTTCCACCAACCTTTCAAATTTCAAAAATTCAAAATTTAAAAATATTAAAAAGTAAGCGGGAAAATACCCCTTACCTTGGCAAACAAGTAACCGTAAGACGGATGCGGGTACAGTGTAAAGGCAAAACCCTTCACATACCTAGCACCCGCAGGGAATTGAAGCCAAGTAAAACCTTGGCAAACAAGTAACCGTAAGACGGATGCGGGTACAGTGTAAAGGCAAAACCCTTCACGCACCTAGCACCCGCAGGGAATTGAGCCAAGTAAACTTGGCAAACAAGTAACCGTAAGACGGATGCGGGTACAGTGTAAAGGCAAAACCCTTCACATACCTAGCACCCGCAGGGAATTGAAGCCAAATATTCCTCGGCAACCAAGTAACTATAAGACGGGTGCGGGTACAGTGTAAAGGCAAAACCCTTCACATACTTAGCACCCGCAGGGAATTGACGCCAGGAATACCTTGGAAGTAAAGCAACCATAAGACGAGCGCTGGTACAGTGTTAAGGCAAAACCCTTCACATACCTAGCGCTCCGCTGAGAATTGAAACCAGGAAGGATCTTCTGGGCAATGCTTGCGGAAACGGAAATAACATCCCCACATAGCGGGAACGTCGAGAACTACGTTGTTGGAAACTCCAGGATGGAATTGGTGGTTTTAACATAATTGATCACTATGTTCAAAACTACCAAAACCTCATGGAAAGTCCACACAAGTAGGACTCAACGCTCCTGACTTGCGAGGAGGTTACAGACCTACCCGCATCATACCCAAAGACCAAGCAGGAAACTCGGGAATTTCTGCAAGTGACAAGGACTTCCGCGGGAGGAATCCCCATGGAAAACCTTAAAAAAACCCTTTTCAAAACCCATTGCTTAAGTCCAAAAGTTCACCTCACATTATTAAACACGCATGAGAAGAACATTGGACTGGGGGGACTTGAAGAGGTAGGTCCCAGCAGAGCCCAGTTGGACCCGCAAGACTCACCATAAACAGGGACGTCTGCGCAGAAACCAACTGGATCCGCAGGACCAACCATGCTCAGAGACGTGACGTCCTTACGCGCAGTACGCAAGCTGGTCCCGCAGGAAATGCCTCCCAATGGTGAAGGACTCCGCCTGTCCCCGCAGCCTCGGATACAAGCCATTAGGGAAGGCCACCCGCGCAGCAAGGCTACACGCACAAGGCACTTAGCTCTCAGTGTCACCTGAAGGAATGAGCGAAGCCGGGAACAATCCCGCACAAGGGCGGGAGGGGGAATACTCCCGCCCAAATAAGCCAGTCCGTACGATACGGGAAGATCTTCTGTACTGTACCTGACGAGGTATGGGAAAAAGATCTGACTAAAGATACGACAGCTTAATGGACAACAGTATGGCGAGCAGCATGCTCCTACACTGTATGTCACTATTAGCCGCTGCCTACTCACCAACTCTTGTCATACCACGTGCGTAGCCGGCAGTTGGTGGAAAAGGAATAGTATACAGCAGGCCTGGTCACTATCAGCCGCTACCTACCCACCAACTACCAGCAGGGCACGTGCGTAGGCTACTGTTGGAGGAACAGGAACACTGTTGCAGCCGGCCATACCTCCTTGGAAACCTACCTTCGGCTATAAATACCACAAATGGTATGACCATCTGATCTTATCATATCTTATCACATTATCATCATATTATACCTGATATCTGCTCTAGCAATCTCTTAATATACTTTTATATTTAAAGAGCAATCTAGTCTGATTCTCACGCCGGAGGGTGGTCACAAGGAGGAACCCCCCCCCCCTTCTCAGTGACGAGCTCACGGTGTCTGTTTTGCAGGTTATCAGAAGAACCAT
Source organism: Bidens hawaiensis (assembly GCF_021521415.1). NCBI lineage: Eukaryota > Viridiplantae > Streptophyta > Magnoliopsida > Asterales > Asteraceae > Bidens > Bidens hawaiensis. The sequence goes on from NW_027502257.1 coordinate 54,891, forward strand.
CTTCCAAGGGTCTAACCCCTCGTGGGAAACATCTCTCTAACCCCCAGGTTACCAGTAATCTGTCCGGGGTGCGGTTAGTGTTTCTTCAGTATTGTAATAAAGTAAAATAAATGAGGACACTTTTCATGTTTTGGTTAATTCTTATAATTTTTTTCCTTCCAAAACTAATATACCCTAATATATGTAATAAATTAATAATTATTCACTTTCCTGTTTTACTATATTTATATAATATATATATAATAAATATTAACATACTATTTTACTATATAGTATGTTAATATTAGGTCAAAATTTGATTTTATGGGTCAAAAGTTGGTAAATAGATAGTTTGGTACAAGTTAACTACATTTAGGTCAAAATTTGTTACGGGTCAAAAATGAAAATTTTGAGTATTTTTAAAATTTGAGAATGAAAAATAGATTTATCGTCAAATTTGTTATGGGTTCAAAGTGTTGACTTTAAAATGTAAGTATGAAAGTTAGAATTTTAAACATGATTCGGGTTTCAAGTTTATTTTTAAGGGCATTTTTGGAAATAATCAAAAGGTTCGGGATTTGGCAAATTGACTATTTTTCCTTCAACTATTAAAATTTAAGAAAAAGTTGCAAACACTTTCGACATGCCACCCCCATGCCTATCAATGCTTCTAACTTTTATCAGATTTGAAATATTTATGTTAACATTAATTTTTCCTTCAATGGTAATTAGAACGTTGTATGAGAAGCATGTCATGAAAAAATATGCTCAAATGAAACAAAATATTCACAAAACTGAATGGGTTAACATATTATTTTTTATGTTGTCATTATGACAAAGTCGAGAAGCCATCTGAAACTTATCAAAAAATTTTTTATGGTGTAGCCCAGAAAAATATATTCTTTAAGAACATCCATTGCTACAATTTAATATTCTACTTTCCTTTGATGGGTGGCAAATTGATAAATATATCAATAAAGGTAACGTCTCTTTTGTATTTAGGCCTAGTGGTTAGAACTACTATCGTATGAAAAGTCTTATTTTCTAAATTAGTTCATAACCAAAATTCTTTCAATTATACATATATGACACCGAGAATGAATTTTCCAATAGAAAGAAGCATCGGGTACGATTTTGCATGGACATTTTTTTTATTAAGTTTATTTTAAAAAAAATCATTTTGTAATATAAATAAAATAAATTTATGTACACATTTTATAGATACAAGTATAGATGTAATACATTTTTTTTCCATATGCGCTATGTAATTATTGTTTTACTTATATTTTTATAATTTGAATTATCTCGTGTGTAATACGTGCTCTAAAACTAGTTTATTATATAGGCAAAAAACAAAGGATTGTTTAAGCCTGAGGAAGAAGACTTCTTTCAACATGCATTGTGGTCTTGAATATAGAAACGGATAAATTGGTGTTAAGACTTTAACAACATGACATAAATCTCTGTTTGTCTTATTTACAACATGTTTGAATTTCGTTTTCATAGGATGAGATCAAGGCATTGCTTGACTCATATGAACATGGAAATACTGAGTGAACAAGTATCTAAACAAAAAGCGTCAAAATAAAACAAAAGTTGCAACAAACTGCAAACTAAAGGCCGACGATGATCATGGATCCAAAACGATCATCGACAGCCTCGTAAATTCTGATCTCTAAAATTACTATATATCTAAAGAACTTTGGTGCCGCAAGTGGCTTATTGGGTCACTTGGCGGCACCGTAATAGTTGATGATTTTTTTTGTTGGTTTTACTTCAGTTATCATAATAAACGTAACAGAAACCGACAAAATTAACATCAATTTTTTTTGTTTTA